>NC_140421.1:23671628-23716628 GCF_965140295.1 Lepidochelys olivacea | reverse complement strand
TTGTGGTACGCTTGATGTACCATATTACACCTGGGTCTCCGTCATACCAGCAGTGCAACAAATAACTCTTGTCTATAAGCCTGATCCAAAGCCCAGTGATGTCAATGGATAGACTTCCTTTGATGTCAACCTTTGAATCAGGCACTAATGGAACTTGAGGCTTGGATGAGATCTGGCTGGCTGTGGTTCAATCTAGAGAAGACTGAGATAATATGGGTTAGAAGTGGGAAGAATTACTGAAATTTACATGGACAAACCCAGTGAGAAACTTTGGTGTGTCATAAAATTAAGTTGCTTCTGGACACCCTCGCTTCTGTGCAAAAGAGTTTTTTTTTCCCTTTGTTTTTAGTGAGAATAGTACAAGCTTTTTTCTCCAGTGCAGACCTTGCTATAATTATCCATGCCTTTTTCATCTCAGGATTAGAAAGCTGAAATACACTCTATCTGGGACTTGCTTTCTTACCACTTGGAAATTGAACCTAACACAGAATGTCTTCGCTCTCTCATAAGTGGATTTACACCTTGGGAGCACATTCCACTAGTGCTCTGGAATCTGCACTGGCTTTCACTTAACTTCCTGATGGAACTCAAGGTGTTGATATACATTTTTCAAAAGCACCTAAATTAGGTGCTTAATTTCCATTTGAAAAAAGTTATTTAGGAGCCTAAGTCCTATTGACTTCAATGAGAATTAGGCTTCTGATTGCCTATGTTGCTTTAGAATATGTGACTTAGTCCCTCAAGTCACTTATGCACTTTTCAAAGTAAAACCACTCTGAAAATTTGTTCTGCCTTTCTAACTGGAACAAATACTCATGGAAACTGAAGGAGGACAAGTCTGGAAAGTTTATGATTAAGAGATGCACCCCTTACTCTGCTGCTGGAGAATGGATCTTTTAAGCAATTGCTACTATGTTAGAGAACATTCTTCGCCTTACAGGTCTCTCTTTGTCTCCTGGTCTCTATCATGTTTCATATAGGTCATGTTCCTCCTTCCAGTCAAGTGGGACTGTAGCTTTCATTTATTCCTCCTTATTTTATCTCCCAGAATGTCCAGCTTCAAAGGGCCAGGGCCCATAACAAGCATACTGGACTGTACATGTTCTAAAGGACCAGCGCTGTGGTAAAATATGTATAATTTTATATTTGCTGCCTAAATTCCCAAGTGATTGTATAATATAAATGCTCATTTGTTCATCCCTCTGATACTTGGAATATATTTGATATTCATCTTTGCCAAGGAACATGCAATATAAATGCTTTCCTAATCAAAAAAGGCTTTGTGTATAAGAAACTTTACAGTTAAAAGTATAATGTGGCTGAATTAAACATTGTACATGTTTTCTTTGTGCTCAGAGTTTTTCTACTGATACATTTCTTGCAGAAACTTTATTTACAAATGTTAGACATTGAAAACACAAAGTAATTAAATTATAGTATTTTGTGTGTGAGAGAGAAGTATATACCTATTACACACACAAATGTATATTTCTTTAATGATCAAGAAGAATGTATTGAATGCATGTAACAAATTATGCTTGTCCAAGTAAATACAATTAAAGTAGGACCATGGCATTACCTTTCACCCCTGCAAGCATATAGATTTAAATATGGCTTGCGTTGAAAGTGAAATAAATCTTACCAGTTTAGTTGTCTAGTGAATGCTTTTTTCAAATGACAAAATCCGTACTTGATTGAGACAGTTAGGTACAGGAGGCAGTCTGCAGAATTGGAAAAGTAACGGTTATGCAGATCAAGGCTGAGGGACCTTAGCAGAGTTTCAGGAGCCAACATTTGAACTGCCCCTGCTGATACAATTGCTCTAGCACCAGTACAAGTAATTACAATTTTAAATGCTCAAGGTTCAACTACGCCTTTTAAAAAGTTTGGGTCTGTTTTGGTGTGTAGGGTTTTGCAGTCTGAGTGATATGTGCTTGTTGTATATGTGCTAGAAGTCAGTTGGTTTCTATTTCCACTCACTAGCTGCATGACCTTGGGCAAGTTACTACCTCATTTTCCTCATGTTACAATGGGGCTAATAAGGCTTGTACTTTGGTCCTGCTTTGAGCAGGGGGTTGGACTAGATGACCTCCTGAGGTCTCTTTCAACCCTAATCTTCTATGATTCTATGATTTATATGTCTAGTACCTAAAATAATAAACTAAAGTACCTTTAAAAAGATGGCCCATGAATTTAGAAAAAATATTTTTCCCTTCATATTAAAACTGTAAATGAAGAAAGTAAGTTGTCAAAATACACTAATATAATTCCATCTTTGTAAATTGCATATTTTATGTGGAAATGTGAACTACTACATATTATCTCTTTTGGAAAGAGTTTTTGCTACAAGAAGAATAATGGCAGCATACTCAGCAGGCTGCAGTTGGATGAGATAGCATGCTTGCAGCATTTCTTTGCAGCATAATTGCAGCATCAATGAACCATGAATTCAGTCTAATTAACATAACTGGAACCTCTGCAATCATGCTGCCATTCAATTTACTTTTTGAACATTCTGGAGAAGCATCACGGTTACACTATTTGTTGTTGAAATGCCATAGAGTACTATCCACTTACTGCTTCCCTGTCACTGTCCTGCTGTATTTATATTGTTGAAAGGTAACCCAAGAACTTTAGTGATGGAAGATCATTAGGTCATTTATTTCCAATAATTTTGTATTAATCTTCATGCAGAAAGTAATTAAACACATTCATATGATGCAAAACTCAGGGAACAAATGCACTGAAGACTTGCAGTCTCAAGGATAGATAGACTCTAAATTTGCATAAATTACTTTTAAGGCAAATAACTCCATGTTTGTTAGAAATAGTAGTATTTATTTAAGAAGTTTTTTCCAAATAGTATTTTCTGTGGTGCTGTTTAAACATTATTTGATAACTTGTCTTAGAGATACTTTTATAGAAAAGATTTGCATTCCATATTTTTAAAGTGTGCTATTCAATAAAAGCCTTCTTATTGTAGTTATCATTTGTTTTATAGTAGCACCCATGTATAGCTCTAGGCACTGTAAAAATACATAGTAAGTGTCAGTCCCCTGCCTCAAAGAGCTTGCAGTCTAAATACACAAGGCAAATAGAGGCTGGGAGGGGAAATAGAAGCACAGAGAGGTGAAATGACTTGCTTGAAGATGCACAGCAGGTCAGTGGCAGGGTTGGAAATAGAATGCTGATCTTCTCAGTCCTCATCACTTTCCTATGCACTAGACCATGCTGCCTTTCTACTCACTGTATGTGGGATTAGTTACCTTCTATATGGTAGGCATAGCCTTCTGTTTTGTTTATGTTCTTGCACTACAACTATTATCATGGTGTGTGAGCACCTTCTAAAAGTATTCAAGATCAATTACATCAACAAAGTTTCTTCTCCTTCATCTCCCCAAAACTTTGGGGAGTAAGTTATGTATTTCTACCCTTATTGCAATGCTAAACAATTATGAATCACTTTGTGGGAGAGCAAGTTCAAATTAGTGAGTTTTGCATTTGAATCTGGAAGAGGTAAGATTTGAGGTCAATCCTGGTTACTTCCAGAGTTAATTCCACAATCTCAGGGTTGGCTGCTCAGAAAGCCACATCTACTGCATACACAAGCCTGACCCTTGAAATAAACAATTCCATTTTCTGTGAAGAATGGATCTGTTGAGGGTGGTTGAGATTCCAGGGGGTGAGACAATCTTTTAGGGCTCAGTCCACTGAGGACTAAATATGATAAACTTGATCAGGTATTAAACTGGTTGTCAGTGAAGTGAGTGGGTGTACAGAAGTAATGTATTCTTGGTATCTCATGTTGCTGTGAAAGTGTGTTGCTGCATTCTACATAAGTTGCAGCTTTTCCAGGGCTAATGCTTTCAAGCTAAGATATAGTGCATTGCAGTAATTAAATCTGGAAGTGATGAAAGGCATGTATGACTGAGGTTAGGTCATCACTGATGAGGATGTGGAATTCTTCTAGCAAGCTGCAGATGACAGAAAGCATTTTTTGCAGCTGATGCTGTCTGACAATCCAGTATCAGTGAGTAATCTAGAAGGACTTCTAGTTTGCAGACTAGATGTCATTGGAAGGAAAAGGAAGAAAGTTGTTCATAGTGTTTCCCTCTAAGAGGATAATCTCCATCTTCCTTGGGTGTAGCTTCAGCTATTTCTTCCTCATCTACATGCTGATACCAGTCAGCTCTATAATCATAATGACTCACAGGCTCTGCAACTCCTCAGTTCATTGGATTGCTGCTGTTATCACTGAATATATCTACTTCAGGAATATAATTGTTAAATTTCTCACTCTGAGCATTTAAGTGCTTA
Source organism: Lepidochelys olivacea (assembly GCF_965140295.1). NCBI lineage: Eukaryota > Metazoa > Chordata > Testudines > Cheloniidae > Lepidochelys > Lepidochelys olivacea. The sequence goes on along the minus strand of NC_140421.1, from coordinate 23,712,311 downwards.
ATTTAGCTGTTGGATCTTTGAAATTGAGGTAAGTCATAGCTGGAACCGAGATGCCTTCCATTCTTGATCTTTCCTTCAGTTAGCATCTGACACTGAATGAACTGCTCTCTCATATCTCTGGTCTAGTAAGAGTAGAATCTCTTGTCAGAGCTCTTTGCTTGAATTGAATAGGAGAAATAGGGAAGTCCCTCTGTGGGAAGGAACCCAATTTCGTCCTCTGAAAGCGATTATGCAAAATGGCACTTCATAAAGGAGTAGATTTTGCATCCTGGAGACAAGTCCATTGGAGGGATATGAGTATCATGGTGTGTAGCCCTGCATGTAAAAATGGGTGTTTTACATGGGGAGCCTATAAGCAGGGGTGTTTCAAGTCAAGAGTCATCATGTGTCTCAAGGGAGCAAGCACAGTAGGATTAATGTCTCAGGGTAGCCGGATGCAAAGAGATGAACATGTCTGGGAGAAGCCCAAAGTAGAGTACCGAGGGAAGAGTGGTCCCCCTGTGTCCTTCTCCAATAATCTTGCAATCTCCCAACCACAATTCTGCCATCTCTGGAAAAAGCAATGGAAACTCTCCACCAACAGCTTCCTTTCAGCCTCCTTTATAAATATTCATTTATTTCTGTTTACTGGTGTTTCCCTTACATGCTACTTGAAAACGAAGTGATTATAGGTATCTATTGAAAACATCTCACTTTTAAAAAACAAAGTTAATAAAAAAAACTTCTCGCTAGTATATGAATTTTGTATTGTTAGTCTGATACTGATAGAATCCTTTTTTTTTTTTCTACTGGGGAATCATATAGAAATAGAAAATGCATTGTATGCAGAACTTGAACATCATGGTTTTCAATGAGAGTAAGACAGAATACAGAAGAAACTTCTCTAACTTAAACCACTGCATCTAATGTAAATGCCTATGTGACCTTTCTTATGTATGTTTTTGATAAGTATGTAGTATAACCTTGAATTCCTTGCATACTTAAATTTAAAATACATAGATATTCTATGAAACTTCAGATATTCACAGTAATATAATTGCAGTAATAGTGACATGAGCATTCTAGGCTGTGGTTCAAGAGATCATGAATTCCTACTGATTTTTAGAGAAGCCTGAGGGACTTAGGTGGCCAAATCCCATTGACTTTCAATAAGATTTAGGAATTTATACTTCTTTGAAAATCCCAACCTGAGTCCCCATCAAGTGAACACTGAGGTTTTCAACACTGCCTAAGGGATTTGAATGCCAAGTTCCCCATAATGTAAGGGGAATTGGGAATCAAAATCCCTTTGGGGGGTCTTAGAAAAATCTCAGTCTAAGATATTAAACCCAGGGCTTCACTTCTGACTAATTCTGGACTTGCATATTGTAAAGAGAGAACAAGAACTAGCTGGGGTGGAGGCTGTTTCTTCAGTCTTATTTGTCTCATCTTACCACTACTAGGCTCTTTTCCCATGAAGTTTCTGTCACTACCATTCTTTTCACTTTTATCACTATTTAAAAAGGAAAAAAATATATTGTTTGTCACAAAACTTCATTCATTAGGGGTGTCTGCACATCCCTAAGAGTAACACTGCTGCTGGTCTATCTCTAATGGAAGTTCAGGGGAGAATTATATCTTTAGCAGTTTTTGGGGAAATATAGTTTAGGATCCACAGATTGACAGGTTTCAGAGTAACAGCCATGTTAGTCTGTATTCGCAAAAAGAAAAGGAGTACTTGTGGCACCTTAGAGACTAACCAATTTATTTGAGCATGAGCTTTCGTGAGCTACAGCTCACTTCATCGGATGTATACCGTGGAAACTGCAGCAGACTTTATATACACACAGAGAATATGAAACAATACCTCCTCCCACCCCACTGTCCTGCTGGTAATAGCTTATCTAAAGTGATCATCAGGTTGGGCCATTTCCAGCACAAATCCAGGTTTTCTCACCCTCCACCCCCCCACACAAATTCACTCTCCTGCTGGTGATAGCCCATCCAAAGTGACAACTCTTTACACAATGTGCATGATAATCAAGTTGGGCCATTTCCTGCACAAATCCAGGTTCTCTCACCCCCTCACCCCCCTCCCAAAAACCACACACACAAACTCACTATCCTGCTGGTAATAGCTCATCCAAAGTGACCACTCTCCCTACAATGTGCATGATAATCAAGGTGGGCCATTTCCAGCACAAATCCAGGTTTTCTCACACACCCCCCACCCCCATACACACACAAACTCACTCTCCTGCTGGTAATAGCTCATCCAAACTGACCACTCTCCAAATTTAAATCCAAGTTAAACCAGAACATCTGGGGGGGGGGGTAGGAAAAAACAAGGGGAAATGGGCTACCTTGCATAATGACTTAGCCACTCCCAGTCTCTATTTAGGCCTAAATTAATAGTATCCAATTTGCAAATGAATTCCAATTCAGCAGTTTCTCGCTGGAGTCTGGATTTGAAGTTTTTTTGTTTTAAGATAGCAACCTTCATGTCTGTGATTGCGTGACCAGAGAGATTGAAGCGTTCTCCGACTGGTTTATGAATGTTATAATTCTTGACATCTGATTTGTGTCCATTTATTCTTTTACGTAGAGACTGTCCAGTTTGACCAATGTAAATGGCAGAGGGGCTTTACTGGCACATGATGGCATATATCACATTGGTGGATGTGCAGGTGAACGAGCCTCTGATAGTGTGGCTGATGTTATTAGGCCCTGTGATGGTGTCCCCTGAATAGATATGTGGGCACAATTGGCAACGGGCTTTGTTGCAAGGATAAGTTCCTGGGTTAGTGGTTCTGTTGTGTGGTATGTGGTTGTTGGTGAGTATTTGCTTCAGGTTGCGGGGCTGTCTGTAGGCAAGGACTGGCCTGTCTCCCAAGATTTGTGAGAGTGTTGGGTCATCCTTTAGGTTAGGTTGTAGATCCTTAATAATGCGTTGGAGGGGTTTTAGTTGGGGGCTGAAGGTGACGGCTAGTGGCGTTCTGTTATTTTCTTTGTTAGGCCTGTCCTGTAGTAGGTAACTTCTGGGAACTCTTCTGGCTCTATCAATCTGTTTCTTTACTTCCGCAGGTGGGTATTGTAGTTGTAAGAAAGCTTGACAGAGATCTTGTAGGTGTTTGTCTCTGTCTGAGGGGTTGGAGCAAATGCGGTTGTATCGCACAGCTTGGCTGTAGACGATGGATCGTGTGGTGTGGTCAGGGTGAAAGCTGGAGGCATGCAGGTAGGAATAGCAGTCAGTAGGTTTCCGGTATAGGGTGGTGTTTATGTGACCATTCATGCAGTTGATAGATTTCCACTCCATACGGCTAAATGCAGTGCCTTGCATAATGACAGGTTTCAGATTTTTATGGCTGATTTAGAACAACATTTTTATGGCTGATTTAGAACAACGCTTCCTCAGCTCTCGTCCCCTAAAGCCCCTACTCTACTTGCGCTATATTGATGACATCTTCATCATCTGGACCCATGGAAAAGAAGCCCTTGAGGAATTCCACCATGATTTCAACAATTTCCATCCCACCACCAACCTCAGCCTGGTCCAGTCCACACAAGAGATCCACTTCCTGGACACTACAGTGCTAATAAACAATGGTCACATAAACACCACCCTATACCGGAAACCTACTGACCGCTATTCCTAACTGCATGCCTCCAGCTTTCACTGTAGTATCTGGGTGTCTCCCAATCTTTAATATATTTATCCTCACCATACCTCAATAAGGAAGGGAAATACTATTATCCCAATTTTATAGATGGGGAACTGAGGCATAGCGAGGCTAAATCACTTGCCCAGGGTCACAATGGTCTCACTGTGGCAGAGCATGGAATTAAACCAAGCCTCCCAAGATCTAGGATACTGTCCTAACCTGGACCATCCTTTCTCTTTAATGCAGGTCTTGTCACTGAGCTTACCAGTACAGCACCTTATTATTCTGGGGAGGACTTTGTTCTGAATTTATAAAACCAAGCTCTTTTATTCTAATATGTGACGTGCCTATCAAAAATAAAGTAAATACAATGCATCGCAATGCACATGTTAAACTATGCAAGAAATACAGTTCTGTTACTCTAGAAGTGTAGTGGCCTCATGGGACATGTTATAGAATTTTGCAGGGCCCCAAGGACCTACAAAATTCCATTGAGCGTTTTGAATTCACTTCTCAGAAGAATCAAGTCCCCATGGTCTGTTAAAAAGCTTTGACGTTTCATTTTCTCTGCAAGGGCATGTTTGAACATTTGTTTTGTCTAGGCACTGTATATTTTCACATTCAAAAACCACTGTAAATCAGCTAACAGAAATGCAGGCCCAATGACTACTACCCCAAGCAAGGCCCTATTTCTGGAAGACACTTAAACTCACATGCAACTGTAAGCATGTGAACGTTCCCATTGACATCAAAGCCAATGAGACAGCTCACATTCTTTACATTATGCATGTGCCGAAGTCCCTTCCTAAATTGGGGACCAAGAGAATATCAGAAGATTGAGGGGGAAGCACTCAAGCACGTTGGGGTTCAGAGAAGATAATGGCTCATGAGTTGCCTCTCTTTCTGGGCTCACGAGCTTTTGAGTTACTGAATTAGCCAGGACAACAGTCTGGGGCCCAAGAATTTGCTTCAGTTGATTATACCTAAGAATGATCCTTGGGAATTGCTCCTGCTGAAGAACCTATCCAAAACGCCTTCAGGAACTGATAGCAGGAGTGTGGCTCCCTTGGTACCTGGAGCAATAAAGTCCATCATAATTTGATTATGATGTTTCAGCTGTGTATTTTAAATAATTAAATGTAGCTACAATTAATATGTAAACATGGCTGAATTTTCGTTATCATTATTAGTCCTGATTTCTGTGTTTTAAGGCATGATATTGCAACATTTAAATCAGTGGAGTTTTGTCATTGACTTCAACAAGCTCAGGATCAAGGTCTTAAATTGTCAATGGGTCGAAACTTATCAAATGGCTCATCAGCCAGGATCTATATTTTATTTAGCTAAAATTATTTTGAAAAGGCTCATTTTTAATTAGATAGCTTAATTTGGACCTTATCTCTGGCCTTTTTGAAAATGGTAACTTAAAAACATTTTAAATTAACAGAACAAATTTTCATAAATGCTTCATAATGGGGACTAATACCTACCATGTTTTTTTTTTATTTTTGTTTTTATTTAATCAGTCTATACATACAAGTCATATGCTCTATGTATCTCATGTGAACACAGTATACTGCAGATCCTGTTACTGTTGATGAATGACATAAAGGAAATAAAGGAAAAACAGTTTTATTCTCGTTGTTTTAGTGGTGACTCTCTTTCATTACCCTACTTAAGCAGTCTACAATGTCTGCTAGATAGTTTAGAAAGCTCTACTTTCTTTTACTTTTCCTCTGGGTTTTATCAGTTCATCTATCCATTCTTTTTCAAAAAGTTTTATTTTCTATCCAAGATTCTTTATTAATAAACTTTTCAAAGCTAAGGATCAAGCTAAGGACTAGTTGTTGCTGAGAAAGGGTTTAAGGAAATGGGAAGGGTAGCTAAGTTGGTGGGTTGTTGTAATACCGTGCCTGGAAATGAACGGTTTTGAAAGAAAGGTAGAGGAAGCAGTGCCAATTAAAGATAGGGATCCAGACTATGTGGATGGGTGATCAGAGCTTTTCAGAACCTTATTGCTGATTTGAGTCAGGCATCTACTGTATGTAAATGTACAGAAGATTACTGAATGCCCATACATTGCAAGTAAAATAAAGTCAAGCTTGTTACTGACTACAGTAACTAAGAAATTACAGAGCAAAATGTTTTGAGGGTAGTTTGAAATTGTGTTTCAAGTTTAATGTACTGCAAAACAACACATTGAATAGTTGCCTGATGTGGTAGAAACACAGAATAACTCTTCTGTTGTAGGCTATAAGAAAGAAAATAATTGTTTTTTTGGAGAATAAATATTTAATTCTTTGCTGATGGATGCAAATTCTGATGAATCTCATACTCTGAAAAGTTAAGTGTCAGAAATAATTAATCTAAAAATGTGAAGGGAATAAATTGCAATCAGAAATTAAGAACTTTTTCTCACTACTATGTGCAAAGATATCATTTCATGACCACTTATATTTAGTTTTCAAGCACTACTTTTTATCTTTAGTTCCCCCATTCTTTTCACTGATGATGAGTGAAAACAACCTCTCAAATAATTTTTAAAACTTTAAGTATCGTTACCTTTACTTTTCTCTCTAGTCTGATATACCTTGTCTTACTGGTAGAATTGATAGCATTGCCTACATTATCAGTTGCTTACATCATTAATTGTCTATAACAGACGTAGGCCAACATTTTAAAATTTAGTTACATAAAGATAGATTTATTTGGGGTGGGTTTTTTTTTAGTATATTTTGTTTCCTTTCTTTAAATACCACCATATAGCTCTCAAGAATAAACTATGCAGAAGAGACCATCTTCCTGAGACTATTTCTGTTTTTATGCTTCTTTTTTTTTTCTTTTCCCAAGTACCTAAGCTTGACAGTGTTTAACCAGCCCTCTGTTAAACCAGAAGATTTACTTCTCTGGTTTACAGATATATTTAGAGATGTGAATAGGCTTGTGTTTATATTCAGATGATATTTGTGTATGGAATTTTTTTTGTTCAGGGAATATTTGGATTTGGAAAACATCTAATGGACATAATGAGGTAAAACATAAATTATGATGGGAAGGAGAGTGAGGACAAACTTTTAATTTTTAAAATTCTTTTATTATGAATTTATGTAACTTATTTTTATTATCATTTATCATGTGTATTGCAGTAGCACATAAGGAGCCCAGTCTTGGATCAGTCCCTGTTGTGCTAGGCACTGTACAAACACACCAACAGAAAGATGGGTAGAAGGGTCTTAAAAAGGGGTTTGAAGGCTGGCAGTGAGTTGGCTTTGCGAATGTTTATAAGGACCTCCTCATATGCATCTTCATGAAGTAATTTTGGTAGAGATAACAAAGGCAGCCCTAGATGGGCAGTAGAGAGTACCAAATAGGAATGGCTGAAAGATAAGAGAGCAGTGTATTGACTGGCAGCTGGAGTTCAGTGCATACCACAGCAACATCCCAGCTCGGAGCTGGCTGGAGATACCTCTTGTGTGGGTAAGGGCAGAAGCCTGCTGAGTTTTTGAGGCAGCTGGACCAGATTATCTGTTTTGATTTGTGTTGGACTGTTTAGGTTTTGAAAATTAAATCCATTCCTAAAGAAAGAAACTGAAATTATGCTATTGTTGGGAACTTTATTTGATGTAATGGCTTGCAAGTCGGCTTTAGTAGCTTACACTGCCCTGAAATGATGCTATGCAATAACGATTTGATGAAGGCACTTTTAGTGTCTGGTAACAGAAATTGATTTTTAAAAAATGTATTTGTTTTTGTTTTGTGTTTGTGTTTATTTATTTATTTCCCCCCTCATTGTGTCACTACAATGCAGAATTAGAATTATGAAGAGTAACGGGGGAAAGAACATTAATCTTTTTTTTTTTTTTTTTAAGTCTTGAAATGTAGCCTACCTACAGAATTTCAGTGAATTTTAACTGTAAGGGAAGTCTGAAATTGCCTCATTTTTCTGTTGTTAAGCTCATTCAAGACAAATAAACGGTCTGAAACTGAGCTCTAAACTTCTTAAAGGACCGATTTTTAATTATTTGTAATTCGTAAACTAATTGACATATCTACATGTAAATTCTCAAAATTCTTTCTGTACTCAAAGAGTAAGTACTGTAATTTTGGAGAGAACAAGCTGTATATAATAAAGTGGCTGGATCACGGATTTAAGGGCAAAACTCAGTCCAACCTTCACCATGGAACTATGAGCAGTGTTTCCATAACGACAGAGGGTACAAGACATAGTCTGTGAATTCCTACTCCTTCCCAATACCATCCTCTGACTCGTGCTGCATCCAACAACAGACACTGGCAGGGCTCTGTGTCATTTTTTCTCACTTCTGTGCCTCAACACTAGATAATAAATATATTATTTTAAGGGGAGTGTTAATGTATGTATTTTTTTGTTGATTTTTGGAAAAAGAACAGTGAGAACATCTTCTTCTCTTGTTTTGCTCCCAAGAACAAGTGCAAAGAGAGCAGGAAAATGCTTCCAAATAGCTCCCAAAACTACTGAAGATGTAAATCCAGCCACTAATTAGCTGGAATCCTCTCGTGAGACTTGGAAATTTCCCTTACCTTATTTTGGCACATGCTCTTGTGAATATCCAGCAGCCAAATATTTTCTGGTTTATATTCAGAAATATTTGCCTTGCCAAGTATTACCTATATTCATGCTGTCTGGCAAATTTGTTATTTGATTTGCCCATCCCACTATGGGCCCAACTCCTGCAAGATGATGAGCATCCTCAGATCCCATTTAAGTCAATGTGATTTGAGGGAGTGCCACACCCCACACGACCTATGCAATATGTTTTCAATCTGCAAAGGAAGTATTTGCATAATAAAATGTGACTGAATAATATGACTAAGATGCTGTCCCGAGCTGGAGGAAGAATATTTGATTTGGAGAGAAGGGGAAAAGGAGAGAGGTCTGGATAATGGAGACAGAAGTTGAAGATATGCAGATGGAGATGCTACTGTAAAAATAGGATTTTCAATGTCAGGGATGATACAGTGCTGTGATTAAATTAAAAAATGGTACCATGAGTGTTTATGCTTCCATGAAAGTACTTGTTGACCACTTCTTGACAACTATATAGTGTCACAACTACAAAAGTGAGATGAGCCCATAACTCCATGAAACTGTACATCAGAAGAACTGTGAAATCCCTCCACTTCAGCTGATAACCACCATTAATTTTTTTATTTTATATCTGTTCATTTCAAAAGCTGTTTTTAAAAGAAATATGTATTTGAGCATTTTAATTCATTACTCTTTTTTGTAATATGGGAAAGTGACCAAGTGCAATTAAGAAAATGCAGCATTTTCTTCTGAACACTTCTCTACTCTACTGTTGTGCTTAAGAAACCTCAGTAAAGTACATTTTTCCATCATATAATTTCAAGCCACTTATCAGTAAACAAAATCCCAACAAATACCAATAAATGGCTCTGATCATTAAAGATAGGATGTGGCCCTTCTCCTGAGCTAATTATGCACCCCTAGTTATAAATATAGGCAAGTAACATACCCACAAGTCAGGGCTAGATATAAAACAAAACTCCAGTATTACCAAGCTGGAAATGTAACATTTTTTTTCAAAAACTGGTCCAATATTCACAAAAGAGTGGCTGTTTTTAGCCCCCACATTTCAGTGAGATAACCCATAAATTAATTTTGATCAAACTTGAAGGACCATCATCCTTAAATGAACCGAAGAGAATTATATTGCTTGTTGAAAATTATAGTTAACATATCAGAATAAACTTTCTAGTTTAAAAGACCAGCTAAAGCAATTCCAGTATAAATGGTTAGGTTTACTTAGCAGTAATTTCAGAGCTGTGAATACATATTTGGTCTCAGAAATTAAAAATGTTTGTAAAAATGTGCCCATTCTATGCTTATTCTTAGTGTCTAAAGTATACCCGTGTGTCACATATTCTGCATGTTAACACCAGAGGAGATTAAACTCAATGGATTTACCAAAAAACAGTAGTTTTCTTGAAAAAAACAAAATCATCCATGTAACTTTCTTCCAAGAGTTAGCATCTGTATCCTCCCCATCTCCCCCTGCCCCCGACCAGCTATCTATTCCATAGGGAAGTCACATTTTCTTGTAAACTTGCATGAGATCTTTAAAAATATACAAAAAAAACCTTGGTTTTATTCATTCATTCAGCAATATAATTTCCAACCTTCCTGTCCTAGGTGAATGTTTCCTTCTTAATGTAAAATAAATAAATGCCTATGAGGAAGATAGCTATAAAAACCTTTGTATCCTGAATCAAACTTGGCACAGAAGAGGCTGATATCATTTTGACAATCACCGGTGAAGTATTACAGAGCATGAAAGTCCAGCTCTTTGCCTGAAATGAGATTAGATCTGAATGTAAGGAAGAAGTAACAAAGGTCCACAAAATTACTGAAAACTGCAAATATATCCTGTCCTCACTCTCACGCATTCCACACTTTCATTGTGTGACTGACTGTAAAAAGAAGTGAACCTTGTTTCTCCTTGCACCCCAGTTCACATCCAATCAATGCCAGAGAAATAACTGAGAGGTTTTGGGGAGCACGCGCTATTTGATGTCAATCTGCCTAATGTTTCCATATGATTCTAGCAACAGTAGGAACATCAAAACCAGAAAGCCTGCAGCTACTTTTAAACAGAGGGAAGATTTATTTTTTATTGGAAATACATATGCAAACATAGTTAATCCACAAGAACTTCCTCCACATCTAAAAACTTGGCTGAGGTTGTATGGCTTTCATAGAACCCTGCATAATCCTGCACTTCGCCTTTGGTTTATGACTCTTAAAGGGACAGAATTGTATTTGCTATAGGTGAAGAGGAAGAACAGCAAACATTGTTGGTGAAAGAAATCTGATGTATTCAAATAGCACAATCCCAGAACTAGACTAGTTTACTCCAGAAAAAAATGAATGCTCATCCATATAAGAGAGCTTTAAAAAATATTGTTGAGGCCTACATTCCACATCTCCAGAAAATTCCATTAGTCTTCTCAGTGTTCAATTAAAATGGAGGAAAAGGGACATCAGCCATATATCCAGTGATTAATAGAATGATAGAAACGTAGGGCTGGAAGGGACCTTGAGAGGTCATCTAATACAGCTCCCTGCACTGAGGCAGGACCAAGTATACCTAGACCAGTGGTTCTCAAATTTTGAACTGGTGACCCCTTTCACATAGCAAGCCTCTGAGTGCAACCCTCCCCCCTCTCCCCCCTTATAAATTAAAAGCACTTTTTAACATACTTAACACCATTATAAATGCTGGAGGCAAAGCAGTGTTTGGGGTGGAGGCTGACAGCTCAGGACCTCTTATGTAATAGCCTCGTGACCCCCTGAGTGGTCCCAACCTCCAGTTTGAGAACCCTGACCTAGACCATCCTGGAAAGTGTTTGTCTAACTGCCCAATTTTTTAAACCTTTCCTCATAGGTTTGTCTAACTGCCCAACCTTTTTTAAATCTTTTATCAGTTTTGTTGCTCTCTTCCAATTTGTCCACATCTTTCTTAAGGTGTGATGCCTAGAACTGGACACACTACTCCAGCTGAGGCTTCACCACTGTCAAGTAGAGCAGGACAATTACTTTCCATGTCTTACATATGACACTCCTATTAATACATGTCAGAAAATTAGCTTTTTTTGCAGCTATATCACATTGTTAACTCATATTCAATTTGTGATCCACTAAAACCCCCAGATCCTTTTTCAGGAACACGAATGCGTAGCCAGTTATTCCAAATTTTGTAGTTATGTATTTGATTTTTTTTCTTAAGCATAGGACTTTGCACTTGTCTTTACTGAATTTCATCTTGCTGATTTTAGACCAATTCTCCAATTTGTCAAGGTCCTTTTGAATTCTAATCTTGTCCTCCAAATTTCTAACAACCCATCCCAGCTTGGTATCATTTGTGAAATTTATAAGCATACTAACCATTCCATTATAGAATAGTGGACCCAGGACAGACCCCTGTGGGACTCCACTAGATACTTTCCCCCCCCCCTAGTTTGACAGTGCACCAATTATATCTACTCTCTGAGTATGGTCTTTCAACCAGCATTGCCCCCACCTTAGAGTAATTTATTTTAGATCACATTTCTTTAGTTTGCTTATGAGAATGTCATGTGGAACTTTGTGAAATGCCTTACTAAAATCAAAATATATCCATATCCGCTGCTTCTTCCCTATCCACTAAGCCAGTAATCTGGTCAAAGAAGGAAATTAGGATAGTTTGGTATGATTTGTTTATGAGAAATCTATGTTGGCTATTACTTGCAACCCTTTTATCCTCCAGGTGCTTACAAATTGATTGCTTAATAATTTGTTCCAGTATCTTTACAGGTATCAATGTTAGGTTAACTGGTCTATAATCCTCCAGATCCTCTTTTTCCCCTTTTTAAAGACAGATGCTATGTTTGCTCTTCTCTAGTTCTCTACAACCTTACCCGTCCTCATTGAGTTCTCAAAGATAATTGCTAATTCCAGTTTTGTTTCATGCATCTGAAAGTTGCCAGAAAATACATGAACAACAATAATAAGGGAGTTCAGCAGTTCTTACAGCTCTAATCATCATGATTTACATCTGAGATGAACTAATATGGTGAACTAAAGAATATAATGCTTACCCAGAGAGACCTGTTTATTAGCTGCAAAGTCAGTATTTAGGAGCTTATGTTCTGTTCCCAGTGGTCACCTTTTTCTAAAATAATATTGTAACTGTTCTGGGCATTTCTTCAGTTCCTTATAGCTGGGAATAGGACCCCTCTGTATCTTTCTCAGAAGAATACAGTCCAGGAGTGGATTGTTAAAAGGACCATGCCTATTTTATGGTTTCTTTTAGGTAAGGTCACCATTTTAGAAAACCATCACAAAACCAATGCTCACCTTCTGGTTAAGACAGACTAATATGACAACAAAACACTATTCTCCCTTTATCTCTATTCATACCTTTAAAATTTCCCAGTTTATTTCTTAGATTCATTGGCAGCTGTGTGTTTCTTAATGGAGGCTGGGGTGGAATAATGACAGGTTTCAGAGTAGCGGCCGTGTTAGTCTGTATACGCAAAAAGAAAAGGAGTACTTGTGGCACCTTAGAGACTAACCGATTTATTTGAGCATAAGCTTTCGTGAGCTACAGCTTACTTCATTGGAGACACTCATACTTTTCTGGTAATCGTTGCTTTGTAGATTTCTCCAAGGATAATCTGGAAAGGTAAAACTTGTCTGCTAGCAGATTTCTTCAGTCTTTGCAATAAGATTAAATATTCTCTTGGGGTAAAGGAAGTTCACTGGAAGTAATATTCTGAAATGTCCATAATCTTTGACTTAATCATCAATGCAAGAGTTGTCTTCAAAAAAAGAATGATTTTTAAAAGCTTATAGTAGTACTTAGCTTTATAAGGGACTTAACACCTTCTACCTTTATTTTTTATATGCAGAATTATCAGGAATGAGTGATTTTGTGAAAGCCACAAAGAAAGTTATCAATTAATAGTATATTGCCTACTGGTGCTAGTCAGAGTCATAGCTTGTGATTTGGCTTATGGTGCTAATTTGTCACTGCTTGCTACCATGAGGAACTTTTGCACATTCAGTAGGCTGTTTTTCATAAACCTCCCCCCCTGCCACTCCCCCCCCCCCTTTTTTTTTTTTTGGTTTGCTTATGTGCTCAATTGAAACTCATATACTGTATTGTGAGTGGATATACCTCTGGCTTCTCCAGCTATATGTGAAAGCCCAAATGCCAGATATACACTGTGTATTCAAATATTTTGGCTGGATTTGAAGCCAAGAATATTGAAGTGGCAGTCCATGAAGAACAACCCCTCAACTGTTAAGGAAATGTGTTATATTGTCACTAAATATTAATTCATTAGAACTCAAGCAACTTCCGCAATTTCAAAATGCATTTTTTCATCTACAGTTATGAAAAAACAGCGGTAGTATGAACATGAAAAGATTATGGATAAAATACTTAATCTTTTTCCCTCAAGCTGTCTTCTAGAGGAGCCACCTCTGTCTCTTAAACTGTGTTTCCTGCTGAACAGCACAGTTTTCTCTCGTACTGAAGTTTCTATGTAGTTGATGCTAAACAAGCCCTTAGTTATTGAGAATTTCTGTTGAGAAGCTCATCATCTGTGCCTTGCTACAGATACAATCTGCTATTGGGTCTCTAGTTTTGTGAGCTTTCAATTAATTTAACTTTAGCTATGAAGGTGTTGAGAATCCTCAGTCTACAATATGTACTCTCCGTGCACACATGTGGGTGTGTAAGTGGAGAGAGAAGATGGGGGGGGGGGAGTGGAAGGGGGAGAGAAGAGCAAAAGAAACACATACACACAGATACTTACTTGCACATAGTTGTTTTCAGTGAGACTGAGTCTGGGGAGAGCTGGAGCAAACTTATTTAAAATATGAAATGCATTTAGCTCCAACAATATTGGATTTCCTTCAAATTTTATGCAGCCAATATTTGATTATCACCTCTTCAGGGCAAGGGCAGGGTCTTCCTGTGAGTATAGATAGTACCCAGAACACTGGTGCACCAATCCTGATTGGGCCCTTTCGATACTGCCACAATATAAGAAATAGTAATAACTACTACTATGTTTCACAAACAGCTTTCTGCAGTGAAAAAGGCAGCAAACAGATCAAATATAGCCCTTAGCAATGTTACACAAAACACAACAAAAATGTGCTCTATTTTAAAGTGTACTAGCAATCTAGAAAGGATTTTCAATCTGGGGCTTTGTTAAATGTTAGTAGTGAAACCTGTAAACATCTTTCTTTGATCTTTCTCCAGCTTATACAGAATAATAGGAACAGAATAAAGTGCCATTTATATGTACACCTCTTTCCTTTGATCTTACCAGCAAATAAATAAATACTGCTACTCTAACTCAGCTCCATTTAGTTCAAACCATTGGTGTTTTCCACGGCTTTCTATATGTTGTGTTACTGCCTATTTTGTTGCGTTTGAACTTACAGTTGTATAATTTTTACCTTTAAAAGTTTTACTACTACTCATGCAAAATTTCCAAGAAAGAAAGAGCACAGTTAAATAGGAAGTTTATTGTGAATTATGTATATAAAAATTTATTACATAACAATTTATAATTCATAGAGGAAATTTTGGTGTGTTTCAAAATATCTGAATGTTCTAGCAATGGATTCACTAATAATTTAGGGTAGATTGTTAAATTGTAATCTGCTCTGAGTAAGGAACTGTGCATAGCTGCTCCATCACAGCAACAGATCAGGGAGGGAATTGTGACTCTCATAGTCACCAATTCTTTGTCTCCTCCTTGCTCCAAGGGGGAAGTAATCTGCCACTGGTCTATATACTAGCTGATATGTGCATACAGATAGAGCCAATGTACAGGAGTAGCAGCCTCACAGTCCTTATAATGGGTCCCCTTACCCTGTGCGGTGACCTATGAAAAGGGAAGCCCACAGATGAGTAAAAGGTGCTTTTCACCCCCTTACTTCCCTGTGTGTTATAAGAGCAGGTCACTATCCTGCCTTTAGAAATAATAATTATAGAATGTGCCTACTTAAGTGTAAGGCTGTTTCTTTGCACTCCTTGAAATCCCTCTTCAAGACTCCCCTCTGTCCTGATTCCTGGAAAAGCTTGACACTGGCTAGGCAGCTGGTGTTCTGTGACCACTGCTTATCATGACGAGCAGGACTTTCTCATTGTTTCTTTGTGCTCTCTCTGCCTCTTTGTTGCTTCCACCTGTTGTCTGTTGTCAGAGACCAGCGGTTTTCAACCTGTGGTCCACGGACTCCGGGGGGTCTGCAGACTATGTCTAAGATTTCCAAAGGAGTCCACACCTCCACTAGAATTTTTTTTAGGGGTCCACAAATGTAAAAAGGTTGAAATCACTGTCCTAGATGATATGTTTGTCCGGATATGAAGTATTTGTTGTGTTTGTATAGCGCCTAGAACAGTGGGTCCCTGATCTGGAACTCCTATACAGTTCTGTAATACAAATAATAAAAATCCAAACAATAAATAATCCACTAATTAAAGAAAAAGAATATTGCTTTAATGTTTTATTCTGAGTATTTGCCAGCAGAAGTTCCTAAGTCTGCCATATTATAATTTAGAAAGATGTTTGTAGTTGTATTTATCTTGTAGTTTCAGTACCTGTGATATAAAAGCTTTTACTTTAAACCCCAGTAGGACATAAGAAGCATCCATCTCCCATACCTGCAGCTGCCATTTACATATTAGAGGTAGGTCCAGACGTTCGACACTTTGAAAGCTACAGTTACACCATTTAAGGACAGGGTTAAGGGCTGCTTCATAAAAGAAGTTAAGATAAAACAGTTACACAGATTATTATTAATTTTTTTCCTTACAGCAACAAGGCCAGAGGGTGTGTTCCAACTATAGGGTGATCACACTTCTCAGGCTCCCAAGCAAAGCCTATGCCAGGGTGCTGGAGAGGAGGTTGTGCCCATTAGCTGAACCTTGGATTCAGGAGGTACAATGCAGATTCTGTCCTGGCCGTGGAACAACAGACCAGCTCTTTGTTCTCTTGCAGATACTCAAGCAGTGTGGGAATTTGCTGATCTGGTCTGCCTTTGTTTTGTAGTCCTTTCTTGTGTAAAGTGCTGCAGGAATATGAGTTTCTGGTGCTACATTTGCATGCTATCCAGTCTCTCTATTCTCAGAATGAGAGTTGTGTTTGTATTCTTGATCTTGTCAAGTTCATTCAAGGTGGGCACTGGACTCTACAAGGGGTGTGTAGAGTGATTTTCATGGACAGGATATCAAGGTGCAGGTGAGCTGTGGAGTGCATCTGGTATGGGAACTTGGAGGTGCCATCTCTGCTGTTTGCAGATGATGATGTCCTTCTTGCTTCTTAAGAATGCGATCTCCGACGTGCACTCGAATGTTTCACTGCTGAGTGTGAAGCGGCTGGAATGAGAATCAGCGCCTCCAGATGAGAGGCCATGGTTCTATCCCAAAAGAAAGTGGACTGCTCTATCCAGGTGAGGGGAGAGAAGCTGCCCTTTTTGGAAGAGTTCAAGTGTCTAGGAGTCTTGTTTACAAGTGACGGCAAGCGGGAGATTTAGATCAATCAGTGGATTGGTGCGGTGGTGGCAGTGATGCAGGCACTGTACCAACCTGTGGTGGTGAAGCAGGAGCTGAGTTTTTGAATGAAGCTCTCTCTTTACAGGTTGCTCTACATCCCAGTCCTTATCTATGGTCATGAACTTTGGGTAATGACCAAAAGGACGAGATCGCCGGTACAAGAGGCGGAAATGAGGTTTCTCTGCAGGGTGGCTGGGCTTACTCTCCAACACAGGGTAAGAAGCTCGGCTATCTGAGAGGGCATTGGCATAGAGATGCTATTCCTCCAGATTGAGAGGAGCCCATTAAGGTGGTTTGGGCACCTGATAAGGATGTCCCCGGGAGACTTCTGTTGGAACTCTACCAGGCACATGCTACTGGGCAGAGGCCTCAAGGATGACCCAAGACGCACTAGAGGGATTATATATCTCACCTGGCATGGAAATGCTGGGGAATCCCCCAGGAGGAGCTGGAACCTGTTGCAAAGGAAAAGGAGAGCTGGTCCTCCCTACTCTCAATGCTGCCATTGCAACCCTCACCAGGAAAACAGCATAAAGGAAAGGGAAGCAGCAGCAATGAGCTCCTTCTAGTATTGTGGTGATCTTGAAATAAATGAGCTCTGTCATGAAGTCAGTGGGTACAAGTTATTACAAGGCAGAAAAGGAATTATAATAAAATAAAACAACAGTGGGTCTAGAGTTCCTTCATGACGATGACAATGTGATTGTATTGTAGTCTAAGGCGCTGGTGCGAGTATTATTTTTGATGCTTGAGTGAAACATATTTACATATATACAAAGTTCTGTCGATAAAGCTATGACATTGTAGCACTATACTTGGTATTTTACTTTTTGTACCTTAAAAATAATTTACTATTGTTCAAAAATTCAGCTCTCACTGGTTTTGTTTCCAGAACCCCAAAAGGAAGAGAAAAACAACAGAAGTCCATAAAGGCAAAAAGGATGTATTCTCATTTCAGTTCACAGAACTTCTTGCCTTTGAACAGTACAAATATATACCCCCTAGGTTTGTAACAACATTGAAAGGATACCGAATACTTGAAACATCAAATTAACAGCAAGTCCACTATAGCTATGCAGAGTTTTTCCAGAATACCCAATAGATCTTGACAAGAATTTAATTGAGCTTTAACCAACTTGCCAAGCTTTACAAAATCCTATACTGCAGACTCTCCTTCAAGGAATAAACTTTAAAAACTCTGCAAGCAAACTGAGTTGAGTTTTACATAAACAAAAACTGTGCTTGATGGTCTGTAGATGAGATTTTTAAGTAATTGC
This sequence comes from Lepidochelys olivacea, assembly GCF_965140295.1. Taxonomy (NCBI): domain Eukaryota; kingdom Metazoa; phylum Chordata; order Testudines; family Cheloniidae; genus Lepidochelys; species Lepidochelys olivacea. The sequence continues at coordinate 23,694,278 of NC_140421.1, read as the reverse complement.
CCCCTGTTCTTCACACCTGTATAAACCTAATATTAAATAAGAAAAATCCACAAAACACATCAACAAGCCACAGTGGAAATATACTGTGCACTCACTATAAGGAACATTTGTGGGGACGTGGCTTCTATTAGTTATAGTGATGTATTCCCTATACTGAATATGCAATAGTATCCTTTCACTTACTGCTGGATGTTCTGCAGAAGCACATTGGTGGCATGGGGTCCATTGATCACAGCACTTTCACCACAGTTGCAGCATGACAGATAATAGAGCCATGGGCAGATGCCCAGTGTCCCATGGGAAATCATCTTTTGGCTGTTGCCACATTAGAAAGGGAAGAACTGAAGAAATATCAGAGCATCTCATCATAATTACACACTTACATTGACATTTGCCACTGAAGTCCTGTACTGTCCCTTTCTCACACTTTATAGTTATTTGAGGGGTTCCCACCAGTAGTGTACCATATAACAGTGACATGCAGACTCTCCCCACTTACTTTTTACAAGACCACTTGCACAACTAGACTGATGGACAATGAAGATAGTAGGGGAGAAGCTTTTAATTCATTGTAAGTTATCATTCTTTATAGTGAAGTTATATCATGTATAGAGAAGAGAATCTTATGACAAGGTATTTTCTGGTTCCAAAATGCAAGGGGACAGATCCTCAGCTACTTTAAATCAGAGTAATCCCATCAAGATATGCTGATTTATACCGATGAGGATTAGGTTCAAAGATTTTCCTTTAAAGATACTACTACTGATAATCAATTATAACATCTTCAAGAACTTCATACAAACATCTCGGAAAACCCCTAAGAGGTAGAAAAAAATTATTATTTCAGTTTTAGATGGCAAAATAAAGACAAAAATGTGTTTTGGGGATTTTCCAAAGAGACCCAGTGACTCACTAGCAGAGCCAAGATTAGAACTCAGGAGTTCCTCTAAACCAGGCTGCCTCTTTAAGATATAAACACATATACAATTAAACAATAGTTGTAATGCCAGGAAGTACAGACGTGTGTAACATATTTCAAGTGAGGGTCAGAGTCTGTGCATTACCACACAGCCCTCAGGGCCTGAGGCAAGTGACTGGACCTCATGGTTTTTAATGCCCTCTAGCTGAAATAATTGCATCATAACCCTGTTTTTTTACTTATTGCTTGAATGTTATACTTATGTCTCAGTGTGTTTTAGAATTTTGGGGGTGTTAAATTATTTTTTCATACACTGAACTAGCTTTTTCAGACAAAGTTATAGTTCACCTCAGCAAACCTTCAAGTGTAACTGGGTTTCAAAGCTTATTTGTTTATTGGGGTACCTGAGAAAGTGGTAAATAATTAAGGTGAAATACATGTTTCCCTGAGAAAGAAAGAAGTTTGTATTTGTGCAGTAGAGTGGGTTATCAAAAACAGATGTGACCAAGTGGAATATTTTACATAAATTTATTAAAATAATTATTTACCTGTTCGTTATAAGTAGGGCTTAGTTCGCTAGTTGTTGCCAGTATGTACTGCCAATAATCTGCCAAAAAGCAGCTTGCTGGCAAAATCTTTGAAATGGTTAGCTTATGCTTGCACAGAACATTACAATCCTGATTCAAATGAAAACCTACCATAAACGAGCTCTTTGATGTTGGATTAACTGGAACATATTACTGATACATGGTATACTGTTTATATGGATTGTGTGTACTGTACAAGAAATATGGATACCTATTAAGTGTAACTTGATATGTAATTATTTAGGACAGTTATTGTTTTCAGTATTCACTATGAATAGGATCACAGTGTCTCCTCAGGTTTAAAATAAGGAGTATATATATCCTGTGTAGCAGCCCAAAGCACTAGAATACTGCTTGGTCAATTAATAAAGAAATGATATCAAAATGTAAAATATCTGACATCTCCCTGTAGTTCCTAATTTTAAAGGCAAGCCTTTTCTTTTAGGAACAATTTATACATTACATAAACTTAAGTTTTTCATCCAAGTATCATTTCAAGAATGGCAAGCTTAAATATTGGAGGCCATAGGGAAACATAATATTACGATAATGTTCTTTGGTGCGGTTTGGAAGGTTTTAGGAAACATTTGGAAGTATTTTTCTCATAAAGTCAGTTAACTATTGAAGTGTTATGATAGCATTCCCTTCTGCATTGCATATATTACAAAAGAGTCAATTTAAAGGGAACGTCCGTTTTAAATATCTGATTAGAGGGATTTCCACAAATTAGGAAATTACATAGTACAGTATCCTGGTATTAGTTTAATTTTTAAAAATGCAATTAAATAAGCAAAGGCGTAGATGATTTGAGGTGTGATATCAGTTTCAAACACCCATTCATTTCCAGTCCTGTATAGTAGAAGGAGAATCTGAACTGTTTGGAAAGCTTATTTTCTAAATAAACACTAGAGAGTTGAGTTGTTTTTCAGCATTTGAACATTAGTGAGTGGAACCAATTTTATTGGAGTCCATTGCAGCTCTCATAACTCTAAAAGTTAATGTTAAATGTAACCATTTTTTAAAACAACATTGTGACCAGTTCTTTTAGAACTCTGCAGATACAGAACATACATCAACAAGTTCTAAAGATCTGTCAAGTGTTAGACTAAATGGAATGATTTAGGTTACTGATAACCATTCTGCTGCCTTTTAATGTTAGTTTGTAGGTATTATGTACATATAATTGTTAATAGTGAAGTAAAATTACTATTGTTAAAAATATGGGAATAAGTTCCCATGTTGCCATAAAAAATTGCATTTTCTATCTTGACAATTTCTAGGTACCCTCACCTTTCACCTGATTGGTAAAATATACCAATTTTCTGTGGCAGTTAGTTATTGATTCACCTCTAAGTTTCTAGATCAACATTATAAAGAATTTTAAACATGCTTGTGACCTTGACATTACTTTGGAAAATAAAAACAAGTGATATGTATTTTGTAGAAGATTAACATTTCATTCACTTATTTATAATGTAATTAACCTGGCTCTGTTAAGTCAATAGTAGTTTTGCCACTGACTTCAAGTGGTGCCAGGATTTCACCATCTAAGTACTAAAACACAAAGTAATCACTATCAGTTTATCTTTGGTGATCTAAAGTGATTAAGGTATTTTTGAAGTCATTTGTCAGCCTGGGGTAAATATGTTATGTAACAAAATGGAATTAGTAATAATCCCACAAGCAGTAGATTAGAATAGACATGGTTTTAGCTAGAGCTGCATATAACAAGAAAAAGCAACACAAAAATCAAAACTAAGAAAGAACAAATCTACAAGTCCATAATAGTTTTGGAGTAGTTTCTACCATCTTCTGTTCCTATTCTGCACAGTTCCCCTGCAGATTTACTTTTCAGAAAGTGGTGTTACCATGCTGTGTCCTTTCTGGAAGAAGGATTGAAGAATGCTCTAGTCAAAACCCTTATTAGCTGAAACTGCATAATATGTCAATTTCACAGTGTATCTTCTGCAGTAATTTCAGTGCTGGAAATTCAGGAGCTGCACGCCCATAAAGAGTTTTCAAATGGAAAACTCAAGTGCACATTTAGAGACTGCTTTTCCCCTCCTCCCTTCGTTAGGCTGGTGTTAAAATGAAAGGCACTTTCATTGGTTCAAAATGAAACCGGATTGCAGAGCAGAGTTGGCAATGCTGAGAAAATAAATGAATTTTTTTAGAGGTTTTGGAGTGTCAATCCCAGGATATTAAGGATTCTACCTCAGAAAATATTTGGAAAATAGGCAGAGGGTAAAATTTCCAAGAGTAAAAGTGACTAAAGAACCTAAATCCCATTTCAAAAGTGACTTGAGTGCTTACGAGCCTTTATTCAAGACAAATTTCTGATGCCTCAGTTGCCTCTTCTTCAGTCAGCATCTAATGACAATGATTGCTTAGAGGTGATCTGCTCACAGGATGGATTTCTATCTCCTTTTCCTTCCTCTACTTCCCTTTTCTTCCTGTTTTCTTCTACTTCTCCATTTTTCTCTTCTGTCATTTTTCTCCTGTTCCCTCAGCTTTTACTTCTTCTCTCCCTTTGTTTCACTGTCCTGTTCTTTTTGCTCTTGATTTCTCATGTATGTGCCTCTCCTATCCTGCAGATCAAGTAGCTCAACTGGACCTAGCATCTTGTGTAACAAGTATTGCATCTGAACTCAGCACAGCCTTTTCTCTCACAGAGTATCTAGCTATCCATGCCATAAGATTGACCAGAGGTGTTGCATCCATCTAAGTTATTGCAGAAGAGCACATCAGCCAAACAAGCCATACTTGGGGTGATATTTCAGAGAGAAAGTGGGACTCATACTCATTTGTCTGCATCAAGGGTTCCATTTCTCTGAATCTGTTCACTTCCCACAAAAGCTCTCTGCAAGAGAAGACAGACTTAAATAGTTGCTCAAGTGCGGTTAATACTCTGGTTCCTTAGTATTCCATCCCTCCAATCCAATAGGAAGCTCCTTGAACAGTGTAGAAAGACATCTCAGGGATCCACTCCAGAATATGTATACGCCTGATGAGTTCTCGGGAAGGTAGACTTTCTAAGCCAGAGACCCATTAGAGAGGCCTAATCTTGATTTAGCTCATGCAATTTTCTCTATCACATTCTATGCTCTTTTCTGCCTCATTTCTTCTCTTCCGTCTGCTCTCTCCCCTTTTCTTTCAGTTTTTGTCCCTGAGTGATAAGTCTCCCTAATACTATCCTTCAAATGACATTGCCCCTAATGTAGTCCAGCACTGTCACCTTGGAGGTTATTTGTGATGGCTAATCTATTCCCTACACAGGATAAAACACATTGATTGCTATAGAGCAGGAAGTGGAAACAAATCATAGGAAGTAGTGCAGAACCTCACCAAACCCTAATGTGAACTGAAGAAATCCAGAGGCATCCCTACATATTCAATGGAATCTTTTAAATCCCAGGGATTCACTCACTGCTTTCCATAGAAAAAAGTCAGAATAGAGAATAGATAATTGCTTTCTTATTGTTGATCTAGCGCACAACTGTTAAAGACTCTAATACAACCACACTGCTGCTGTTTTCAGTACAGTGCAATGTTATAGAAATCACACAGAAAAAGCAAGAAAAATGATGAGATTTTTGCTTATTTCACCCTCCGGGGTAGCGAAGGTACATCAAAACACAATATAAGAGTAGTCTCATGAGGAGGGTGCAAATAGTACCACTTTTACTCCTGTTAGCCGATTTATGGCATTACTTTGGGGATGGATAGAGAATTACATACTAATTCGAGTTGCCATCTGCCCCATTTTGACCAGCATAATATTGATTTTATGACCATTGTACTGTATCCCTTAGCACAGCACACAAAGTGCCATTAAAAAAAATGCCCATGTGAGTTTGGTATTTGTGCATGCATTTGCCCAGTTATATATGTACTTACTTCGATAGTTGTAGTAATTTCACATTCAGTTATGGTAATTGTGAGGCCTGGTTTGCCAAGGCTCTTAGCAGAAAGCAAGGGAGGGACAGTGGAATTTCCCAGTGCCTGAGAACCTCATTGCAATATCTGTAGTTGCAGGCTGCAGATGTACTAACCATCACAAAACTTATGAGCTACAAGGATTCCAGGTATTATAATTATATAAACTATGCAGGGATTCCTGCAGAGGTTTAGACCACATTAATACTTCACAGAGGTACAATCAATCATTATCTTAAAAATAAGAATATAGATCAAAACATCAAAGCACACTTTGTAATAATGATTTTAAAAAATACCAACCACCATCACCAACATCAGTAACAACTAAGGAGATTCCCAGACAAAAATGTTGTTAAACTAGAATTTAGATTATGATTATGTATAAACAGCAGATACTTGGGGGAAGGAGAGTGTCACAGCAGCTTTGAAGCGAATTTGTTGAATTCTGAGGCCTGGGGCAGGGATTTTCTCTTTCTCTCATCCTCTCTCTCTCTGTCTCTCCCTCCTCCTCCTCTCGTCCTCCCCTCCCCAAGACCTGTTGAAACTCCCTGAACACAGCTTATTTACTCAGGCTTTTCACAGGGACCAAGATTTCACCTATGGAGAGCTACTGTTCACATGTATACTACAAGAGTTACTGAAGTATATCTGTTTTTCTTGCCTTTTAATAGTAATATAGTTTTGTCCACAGGACATTCAAGTCTACTTAAAATGTATAAGTGAGCATAAATAAAGGCATGGAAGATCTGAATTTTAAAATTGCAGTCTTTTTGTCGCTTATGTTTGTTCTAAGAAATTATAGTTGTTTATTGAGAACAGCTCTTCAAAACACTGTGTAACACACAGTCCAGAACTTCTCCCCTAATAATTTGATCTAACCTAAAACAGCACTCCAGCCAGTATTTCTAATGTGGTTTTTATTCATCTGACAATGACATCATTATCTTTCCATTCTTTTATTGTTGTTGTTGCTTTTAATAAAATAGTGCACAGATTGACTGTTGGTGCCAATAAAGGAAACTGATTCCCATAAGTGATTTTTCATTAGGGTAAATGAGGTGTTATGAATAAACACATGCAATATAACATGACAACATGTTATGAAGAAAGAATGTAAAATGCACATTTTCTATTACAAGTACATGTGCATAGGTTTATTGGCACTGCAATTTCATAGTATAAATGTGGAGAAAATGCACACAGTACAGACTGAGAAAACCAGAAAATCTGGAACATAAAATGGCAGACATTCAGATTGACACTCAAAATGACTTTTAGTATGTTATGAAATTTCTATTATGTAGTTAGGAGTGCATGAGTTTAGTTAATTTTTAAGCCATAGTTATATCAACCAGGCATCTATAACAATATGCACCAAATTGACAGGTTCTGTTATTTGCTGTCTTCTCAATTATCTATCAGTGTGATCCATATTATCCATCAAAGTGATCAAAAATAAAGATCCAATTCTACCATGCCTATATCTTTACAATATTTATAAATAGGCATGGTAGAATTGGATTTTTATTTTTGATCACTTTGATGGATAAGATCAATCTTTATTTTAAGGCATATTTTTAGATTTTTATCACTCATAATTTTTCGCAGTTGTGCAGACTTGTGAGTTTTTACAATATTTTCCAGTTTTATCCCTTTAAATTTTCAGTGGCCAGACAATAATTATTTAATGACAGTAGATGTTGAGATTCACAAAGGTAAAGCTTCATAACTTTAACTATGAATGTTGTATGTCATAGAAACCAACTAAATGTTGAATTAAAGAAGAAAATATAATTTCTTACTTTTTAGAAACAACCTATATTAGAATTAGAATAGAAGTGGTTTGTGCTGAAACAAAAGCACAATATTTCTAAACCTTCTGTGTGAAACATCAAAAAAATGCCACCCACCTGCAACAACGGGTGTGGGAACTTGATGGGGCCAGCAGTGAAAGGGGGACACTCCCGAAAGGACAATAGGTAGCTCCTCCTCCTGGGAGTCTCTGGCAGTCTCTAGCCAGCTGGGATAGAGGGGTGCCGATTGGCCAGCATTCCCCGGCTCCCAGGATTTAGCCCAGCCCAGAGGCCATGTGTCACTTCTTTCAGCTCCGTTCCATCAGAGAAAGGGTTACTCACCAGCTTCCAGCAGCAGCAACAGCAGTCCTAAGATTCAGAGAGATGCAGGTAAGGATTCTGGGGCATCTTTCCCCAGGAGGGGGAGGCTCTCTGCCCTACTGTGGGGTTCACATCTCTTTCTCCCACCTCTGTCCCAGCATGAGGGGGCGGGGTCTATCCACTATTGGACAGACAGGATTCCATGCTGATTCCATATGTTGGGGTAGCATGGTTAAGGCATGACTGAAAATTTATAACAGAGGGCAGCAGAAAAGTAAAGGGGTAAAACAGACCAGGCACTTTGGCTGGAGGTATGACTCCTTAGCACCCCGCCCAGCTGGTATTCACAGACAGTGGGTTGCCAATGCCAAAACCTCCTTTTCAAAATACATATATAAAAGCTAATGTGCATTTTGCATTAATGATGGGAAATGTTTTGTTCATAAGGCAGGTATAAACACTGCTGTAGGGTATGCAGGGGCTCAGCATTGTGCACTCTCCTGTTATATGGGTCAACGGCAGTTCCAACAGGGCTGTGGGACAGGGGCTCTGCAAGGACCCAGTGCTTCAGCAGATGCCACAGGGAGAGGTAGTAACCATAGAAAAGGCTCCTTCTGCAATTAAGATACAGGGTTGTGGGATTTGTTGTTGGACAACCCCAGCAAAAAAGACATAGCTTATTTATGGAACGGATTTTTGGCCCGTTTTCACAGCCCATACAAGGGCATGCGGTGCTGCTTTTGGGCAGAGAACTTGAAGTCCACTAAAGACTTAAAGCATATAGAAAGGGCAGAGATCACCTTGGAGGTGGCAGCAGGAAGAGTGGCAGGTCCCTCCATATGTTCTAATGCCAGAATGGCATGTCTTCCTTGAGTGTGTTGCTGAAGAAGGTGAAGAGGGAATATAGGCTTATCCACCACCTGTCCTTCCCCTAGGTCTTCATTGGTAAAATGATTATATTGACCCCCAGCTGTGTTCAGAGAGATACTTGTCGTTTGATGCCATAGTTAGGGGATTGCAGTTCCAGGGCATGTTGACAAAATGCAACATCATGTCTGCATTCCAATTGCTTCCAGTGCATCCCAGGATTTCAGTTTGAAAGCCACTGATATGTTGATAAAGTCAGGTGTCATTTTGAAAAGATGCAGCTCCCTGCTGGAATGGGCAATAGTGCACCCCATGAAACAGGACAGTCTCATGCACAATCTTGATGGCTTCTTATGTGCAGGAAGACTAGGGGCAACTGCAAGTACATGCTTTAGGCATTTCAGAACCTAGCTGAGGATCTCAGGATCCCACTTGCCACAGAAAAAAAAAACAGAAGGCCCTGCCCCAAAATGTAACATTGAACTGGATTGTTTGGGGTTTCTAGGTTTCCTACAGAGAAAGTGAAATTGATCAGGGCCCTCAGATGGGCTCTCAAAGGGGCAAAGAAAATTACTCGGAGGGAGCTATAGGTGGTCATGGGATGTCTAAACTTACCAAGGGAATGTGGCTTAAGCTGGGAACTGGGTGTCAGGACTCCTGTGTTCTCTTCCTATTTTTGCCAATGACTTGTTACGTGGTCTGGTCAAGTTCATTTATTCTCATGATCATTTAGTTTATCCATCTCTAAAATGCATTGGATAGTACTTTTCTAACTCACAGGGGTTTTGTGAGGCTTCATTAATTAGTCTGTGAAGGCTCCCAGTCAGGCATTTTGTGCTCTTCTGACGTCTGCCTCTGGACTGAGAAAACCCCACCACTTTATCAGAATGACAGTGAAAATGACGGATGACTTAGAAGTGTGGGAAAGATTCCTAGAAGAGTTAAATGGGGGTTTCGATATGACATTCAGACTGGTTGCTCAAGATTGAGCTGCTGGTACAATCTGCTGCCTCAGAAGGTATAGGTTTGGGGGTTTACTTTCATGGTGACCTTGGATGGGTAGATGCTGCCACTACCCAAGTGCAAAACCCCTTTGATAACCCAGGAAGCCGCACTTGGGAATTCCTTCCTGTGGGGTACCCTCAAGGCCTTACACACACACACACACCCCGCCCCGGGAAGAGCTGAGAAAGAAAACAAAGGAAATCAGCTGTTACCACCAGCTAATTAAACAACATATGCACAAACCTTTTAGGGACAGAAAAATCTAATCTTGTTCTTAAAATAAGTAAATTTTATTAAAAATAAAAAGAAAGAAAATACATCTGTAACTTAGGCTTTTTGCTAGATTTAAACCAAAAAAACAATTACAGGGATTAAGCATCAAGCTAGCTTTCTTGAGGTCCAGCTTAAAGGTTACAAGCAAAACAAAAGCACCATAAGCCATAAAGAAATGAAAAAGATAAACCTAATCGTGTCTTCCTAGACATTTCCTGATCTACTTACATATCTCGGGTTTCAAATAAGTAGTTTCTAGATATGGTCTGATGATTTTTCATACCTGGCCCAAAGCCTTTTACAGTATAGTTCCAGCCCTGTCTCTGCTCTCCAGGAGAACAACACAGACAGACAAAGGGGAAGTCCCGTCTCCCCCCCCACACACACAGTTTTTAAAAGTTCTAGCCTTCCCTTTGGCTCTTTTGGTCAGGTGCCCACTCCCTTCCTTTTAATTACGGACTTTTTAACCCTTTACAGGTAAAGCAAATAGAGAACAGCTACAAACAGGGATTTTATAGCTAACTGGCTGGCTGTAGTCATAAAAGGGAGCTACTCCCCCACCCTCTTCATTTATCACAGCCTGTAAGGCCAGTCATTCAGACTACACTGAATTTAGGGCATGGGAAGGGATTCATTGTGGGTGGCCCATATCCACACACCAGCTGTCACAATATGTGGTGCCTTTGACCCACAGTGAGTGGGCTTCCTTCACTATCTCTGGCCACCTAGAGAGCCCATCCTCTTGGAGTAAGTAGGAAAGTTTCCCAGACCCATGTGGACATTTCCTAGTGTGGAAACTCTTAAAAGGTGGTCCAAGAGGGGTGAGTGCCGAAGGGATGACAGGTTACCCCATAATACTGGAAACCCTGTTGGAATTATCAAAGGCTCTGCATGGGGTTGTGACTGAGGGAGCGAGGCCGTTTTATTTATGGCAGCGTTTGTTGTTGCCACCTTTGGCGCTTTGAGAGTGAGTGAGCTGGTGCCTACGGCAGCTACGGACAGTCCAGTGTGCGTTAAACATAACAGATGTGCAACTATCTGTCCCTCTGCTGTACTCAAAAAACAGACCAAAAGGGAAGAGGGGCTTATGTGTGTTGAAGGAATGTGCAGAGGAGTCCTTGTGCCCTCTAAAGGCGATAAGAGCCTCACTAAAAATTTCATGCCTGCAGCCAGGCCAGCTGTTCATACATGGTGATGGTAGCTTCCTGACAAGGTACCAATTCAGCATGGTACTGAGAAAAACCTTGCGCTACTGTGGTCTTGACTGAGTGAATTTGTTTCTCATTGTTTCAGGATTGGGGCAATGACGTCAGCAGCTGCAGAGGGTTTTGGTCTGTGGCATGTGCAGGCAATAGGGCACTGGAAATCAGGGTTTTACCGGACTTATGGCAAAGATGGCAGGGAATGGCAAAATGTCACTACCCAAATGTGCTGGTTTGTTTCAGAAGCTACCCAGAGCATATGCAGGGTTTGGATTTGCAGGCACCCTATAATGCATTGGGCACACAAGAGAGCAGCAGCCAGGTCAGCAGCCAGATCTCAGCTTGGCTTCAGGGCCAAAGCTGTTTACATTTAGAAGGGGCATGCAGTGAGATCAGCTCATACCACTTCTGCACTCACTGACAGTCAAGGGCTGGAAGCAGACCCAGCTCATGTGGACAAGGCTAGAAAGAAAGTTAGAAAGGGGGTCAGCAAGATATTCCTTAAGAAAGGAGGGTTCATTGATTCAGCATAGGGACATCCATTCCAATTGGCTGGAAGTTTTCAGGGATGGTAGCGTATATCTGTCAGATGGAGGTGCTGACTTATGACTATGGCACGTGCAGCCAAGGTTTGGGCAGGTGTTGTGATTCCAGGTGGCATAGTTGGGTAGGGAGCAACCAAGCTAGTTGCTGGCACCCCCTTTCCTCAGTTTCCAGTGCAGTTAAGAAAATAAAATGAACATTTCCCAGAGATAAAAGACCTGGGACTTTGGTGATGGACTTTGAGCTCATGTGATAAGATGCGATCTTGTGGCCTTTGTGCTCTGAGGTCAGATCTTGTGATCCTTGCAGGCCAAGGTCCCCACCCTGCTGCACCCTCCGTTCCCCTGTGGGCCAGGGAGGATGCTAGGACTCAGAGAGAGTTGAGTCCTGGGGGATAGGCTGAAGAGAGCCTAACTCACATTATGGGTTATATGGTAAGGAGCCCTATAACCCCCACAGTGGAACCAATTTAATGTCTTGTATAGGAAAGTATAGGTGATGGGCAGGTAGAGCCATTCCCCGTGTTAAAGTTCAATAAAAGTTGTGGCCTGCCGCTTAATTCCATGCATGTGTCTGTCCTCATTTTGCAGCTGTGTCCATATCAATGAGTTATGCATGAAGACTAAACATTTTCTATAATTTTAAACTTCAAGAAATATAGCAAAAATGCTAATACTTGTAAGCAATTTTGCATAGTCTGATCTAAAAGATTTCACATGTACAAAATTATCTAGCTTAAAAAAAGGGAGGGGGGGAATCCAGCCATACTAGAAGTAAAATGTTCTGGTTCTTTGTTGTTTTATTTTTGTGTATATAAGACATTCTGGTGGAAACTACCTGCTGGATGGTGATTTCTCAGATTTCTTTGCAGGTGATCAAGGGGTAATGTAGTTGGCTGCAGGCAGTCTAAAGCGGTCAAATGTGCGCAACTGGTCTGGAGCTTGGAGGTCAACAGGTATCAGAGGCATTCCAGGGCAATGGTTAAAGTTCATGTAGGCATTAGTAGGCAGAAGATCCAGTTCAAGGAGCCAAGTCAACAGGTTAGGGAGGCGAGTTTGGGTGAGGTGGTAAGGCAGGGTCAGGCGAGGCTGCAGAACAACATGTCAGGCTTAGCAGTGGTGTGGTAAGGTAGTGTCAGGCAGCACAACAGGACAGCACCACAAGGCAGTCTAGGCAGCGACCAGCAGGCAATGGTCTGTTGCTCAGACAGCTTCCACTTCCTGTTGGGTCCTTTATATAGTCCAGATTCCCAATGAGAATGCAGTCTGTCCAGCCAATCAGGAGCCTGAGGCATGGCTGCTGTGAATCTGTAGGCCTTTAGTGTTAAGACTGTTGATAGGTGGTTCAGTGTGCCACTGGTGGGGTACAGCAGCTAAGGATGTTGTCTAAGGACCTGGCAGGCCTGAGTCCTGACATGAAGTGTTTCCAGCCAGTGCCCATAATCTTCATAAGCACTTATTTTAGAAGGTGTCTGGTTTTCTCTGTAGTGTTTTATTAGCTTTCCAGCTCTCACCATTGTATGTTAGCACCAAGAATATGTTTGAATTGAAAATTCTCAGTTTTGTTCTGGTGCTGTATAGCTTTGATTTCCACACGTTGTTAAGTTCAGTAAGTTCAATGGATACCTTTTCTATCCATGATGTCAATTCCTTCTTAAGGGCTCCTTTAGCCAATATGGTGCTGCCAGTAAGGTAAACTGTTCAACTTCCTTAATATTTTTGCCTTCTAATGTAATATTACTACTTGATGTCTGGATTCCATAGATGCTTATTTCAGCATACCTAATTTTGAGTCCTGCTTGTCCTGCTATTTTTACCTGTGTGTCTGTCTTTGTTTGTAATTTTTCAGGAGTGTCACTCAGTAGTGCAATATCAGCATCAAAGTCCAGGTCTTCTAGATTTTTGCCATCTACACAGGCTATACCAGTGTTTGTGTTACTAGTATATTTCTTCATGATTTAGTGTATTGCAATGCCAGCCAACAGTGAATATAAAATGCAGCCCTGTTTCATGCCAATGTCTACACTGAATCACACTGTTGTCTGGCTGTTCCCCCTTACAGACTACTTCACGTCTCTCTAGATGATCTTGATGATGTTGATTACTTTAGCTGGGATTCCATAGAACTGAAGAATATTTCACAATGCAAGTCCGTGCAGGTTGTCAAATGCCTTTTGAAAATCAATGAAACTGATGAAGAGGGGAGCTTGCAATTCTATATATTCTTACATGATGGTCCTTACCATAGAATATCATTGTGAATATCTGATCTATACAGGATCTCTTGAGCCTAAATCCAGCCTATTTTTCTCTAAGCTATGCATGCACTGACTCTTTCGTCCTGTGTAGTGTCACACTGCAGAGGGCTGTCCCGACAATACAGAGTAGCATAACTCCTTTCCAGTTGTTACAGTCAGTAGGATCACCCTTTTTGGATATTCTGACAATGATTCAGTGTTTCTACTGGTAGAAGGGGGTTCTTTTTTCCAAACTTAATTGAACAGCTCCATCAGGTTCAATAGGATGGTGGTATCACGTACTTTTGGCATTTCTGCTGTAATTTTATCATCTCCCACCGCTTTGTAGGTTGCAGCCTATATTCTGACATCTCTATCAGACTGATGTTAATGTGAAATTGATCAGGTTCACATGTTGCATCAAAATCTTGTGCTGCGGTGGGTCTGGGGTCTATTGAGGATGTATTTGAAATGCTCTTCCCATCTGTTTTTCTGTACTACCTCAGCTGTAAACATTTTTCCATCTTTGCTTTTTATTGGCCCATGTCCTATTTTAAAATTTCCACACAGGGTTTTTGTCATTTAGTAAACAGCTCTGTGATTTCCTATCATAGCAGCAGCTGGATCTTCAGCATGTCCCCATCTCTCTTTCCTTGCATTGCTTTTTTGCTGCTTTGTCTGTTTTCTAATACCCCTTCTTTGCTTTTTCCAGTAGTTCATTGGTCTTAGCATTCAGGACCTTTTAGTACATTTCTTTCCTCCGTAAGATGCCATGTCTCTTGGTTTATCCAATTCTTGCTCTATGTTGCTATCCAGCTGTCACTGCTTCAGCTTGAATTACATTGTCTGTGAACGCTGACCATTTTTCTTTAGGTCCAGTCAGTGTCTCACCTTCCTCTGTCTTGGGCAGTGCCTCCGACCTGCTCCTTAGTTCAGGCTGGAATTTTTTGTAGTACTCTTTCATTTTCAGTTTTATAGTGTGGATTTTCGGTACCATTTTATGTTTAAAGTTGATCTTTCTCAATTTTAATTTCAGTTTAGCAATGTGAAGACTGTGGTCATTGCTAACATCTGCTATTCCATATGCTCTTACATCTTGGACAGATTACCTGAATTTTGAGCTAATGCAGATGTGGGCAATCTGATTTTTGTGTATGTGTTGAGGGAACAGGGTACTTGGAACCACAATTCAGTGAGTCTCTTGCCATTTTGGATGATGATTCACAACCCATGCTTCCCCATTGCTCTTTCCATACCTTGGTTGTCATGTCCTACTTTAGCATTAAAGTCACAGAAAGAAGTGCTGAATATATTTGGGGCACATAATCCAGATGCCAATACACAAACTCCCACATGAAACTGGTAAGTGGTAACCAACTGATATGGGAAAATGAGGGTGCCTGAAAGAGATCTTAAGAGGAAACCTGAGCAGGGAGGGAAGAATAGCTGATCTCAACATCTTACAGCAAATAGAAGCAGCAGCAAATGACAGAGAGGAATGGCAGAGATTGGTTTCTGCCCTGAGCACCAGCATTGGAGAAGGAAAGATATAATGTAAAATATAAGACATTAGGGGAAGCATATAGTGGAAGGAAGTAAATACTTTAACTATAAATGATTCATGGGGATTTTTATTAAGAATGGGAAAAGTTCTGAAATGTCTTATATTTTTTTTGTCTCAACATGTAACTAAGCCCTAATTTTTATTTGAAGGTCTTGTACCCTTCTGGACTGTTGCCTCCCCTCTCCCCCCCCCCCCCCGCAATCCAGGATTGGTTGTTCATCCAATAGCCTCCT
The DNA here is from genome assembly GCF_965140295.1 of Lepidochelys olivacea. NCBI lineage: Eukaryota > Metazoa > Chordata > Testudines > Cheloniidae > Lepidochelys > Lepidochelys olivacea. The sequence goes on along the minus strand of NC_140421.1, from coordinate 23,678,796 downwards.
ACCCATCTTTGCTATTTTACACTGTTTTACTCTACATGTCTTTGATGCTATCTCATGAATTTCAAAGAGGGATCTTGGCAAGTTTGGTGATCTCTAATGGATGAAAAACTGACTTCAGTTGAATTTGTCTCACACTTTACCAAGATCACTAACATGCAATACACCCTTGACACAGAGAATCACAAAAGTAATCAAGATTTTGAGTCAGCTTGGGCTTAGCAGAGACTGCTAGAACTGCTGAAATCCAATAATAGATAACTAGGTCTGCTGAGTGCAAAACCATCCTTGAGGTGTGTCAGGGAAAGGGATGAGAAAAAGGATGGTGAATGAAAGCAGAGAAGGCATCATCTGTCTCTTCTATAAGCTTGGTGTGAAATTAGGCAAATCATTTTATCTGCATCATATTTTTCACATCTGTAAAGTGAGGATAATAATATATTACCTCATAGATTTCTCAGGAGACTTAATTAATTAATGTTTGTAAAAATGCTTTGAGATCCTTGGCTGGACAGTGCTATAGAAATTCTGTACATTTTTGATGTTTGTTGAGATTCAACTATTCCCAGGCAGGTATCCGCCAGAGAGCAGATTACACTTGGAGGGAGGCAGAAAGTACATTAGAATGTCATAAATTTGGAAGAGAAGGATTTCTGTGAATTTTGAGGAGAGATTGAGAAAGTTGGAGTGAAGATGTTCTATAAAAATGTGTTAACATTTTCTATAATAACTTCCATCGTTAATCCACGACTTGTCTCTCCAGTTTACATGATCAGATAGACTAAGTTTAGTAGATTTCCCTTTTTAATTTCAATTGATTTGTTTAAGCATCATGCAAAGCTTTAGCTAGTGGTCAGGAAAAATAATGTCCACTATATCATTCCTATCATGTTGACAACATAGTTTATACTGTACATGATTTACAGTGAGCTATGTGGTCTTCCAGGAATTATAAATGTTATATCCAGGTACAACCTTTTAGACATCATGATATGTAATAAAGCTTAAATGTCCAAACTAGTCTGCGGCAAATGTCTTTCAAACTAAGTCCAAAAATGAATTATTTTACATGAGTACTATGGATTCCAGTTATGACTATTCATGGGTTTGTGCTTACATCCTTTATCATGTCTCCACTGTTGTTAATAAAATACACAAAACTACTTTATGCCAAAACAATGGAAGTTAATGCAGATAACTTGTTCTAAAGTTAACCATCAAATAAATCTTTTTTACCCCCCAAAAATGCGTAAGTGAAATGGTGTTCCAAAACTTTTAAAAATTGTCAAAATGATGAACACTCTGTGTGTAATACGAGCAAATACCACAGAATTGATTGCACACACATGTCTTACATAAAGGATATTAAATAGTTTACTCCAAAGAGAAATTGGTGAAGTCTTATCTTATATAAAAAATTCTGTAATGACAGGTCAGATTTATGAGGACTGAAAACTGGGAAAGAAAAAAATCTTCAGAGCTGGGGCAGTGTATGATTGGAGAGGAGAGATAAAATATTAGGAAGGTAGAGGAGGATAAAACACAGAATACCTGGGCAGTCGCACCTCTCAGACTTCAATGGACTATTTTCAAAAATACTTTAATCAAATTATGCCATGGCCACATTGCTAGGTAAACATAATTTGGAAATTTGTTTTTTTTAATTTCCTCATATAATTTTTATAGTAGTGTAAACAGGACCTAAAGTTGGTTTGCACCTCAACATTAATTGTGACTACAGTTTCAGACAGAATTAAGCTGGGGATCATTTGAGTTTTGATTAATTGCTGGTAGTCACTGTTTCTACAGTAAAAGTGAAAAGACTCAAAATGAGTGACATGAAGGAAAAAAGAGCAAGGATGGTCTTGTGATTGAGGCATGATACTAGGAGTTGAGTGATCCAGGGTCTGTTCAGGTCACTGAAGCTGTCTGTCACTCAGTTTTTCTATATATATAAAATGTGGATAATAATACTTACATCATAGAGATCCTGGGAAGATTAATTCATTATAATATTCTATTGAAGGCACTGTATCAGTAAAAAATGAAAGTATTTAAAATTGTAAATTATATGGAATTTTGTGTCAGTTTGTATTACTTCAATATTAATATTTCCATATTTCTGAAGTAAAGGAACATAAGTAAATGGAGATCTAAAATAAGACATGTATTAGAGCCATCATCAACATTTTCAAACTTAATTGCCTAAATTTAGGCACCTAAGTCCTTATTTAGACACCTAAATAAGTATCCTGATACTCAGAAGTGCTGAGCAACCCCAAGTCCCATTGATATAATCTTTCGTGTTTTAGAGAGTAGCTCAAACACATAGGCATGGAAAATGTAAGATTATGGAGCAGCACAAATGACACTTATTTTTGGGAGCACCATCACTAGTTATATCCTTTTATGGTACCTCTAAAATAATGCCATTAAGAACTGGCAATATCAGGCAATTCTAGATCTATTCTATTCTATCTAGGTTCTCATACTGTGCTTACTACAGTCATATCTGAGCGCCTTCCAGTAGTGCATTACGCAACATGACTCCACATCTGTAATGTGTTGTCTGTTCTCTCATCCTCTCCCCCAAGGGAGAAGTGTGTGCAAGGGAGTGTCTTACTTTGGTATATGTTTGGAGGGTTGGTTTTTGTTGTTATTTTGTAAATATATACTTTGTTATATGTTTGTTAGAGAAGGCAAGGTCAAATAAATGTGTCTTGTACTTGGAGCAGAAAGTAGTGAGGTTTGTGATGGTCCTTAGTTCTTGGGGAAGTTCAATCCAGTCTCAGACTGCCCCCAGAGAAAGTTCTATCTACCACCAGATTATCTTTACTCTTATTCTAGAGAGTTCCACTGTGCCAGAGAAAAGCATAGTTACAGTGTTTGTCCCAAAGCTTTAGATTGTCTTTTAGATATCCTGGGCCCAGGCTATTGAGACCTTTAAAGATAAGGACCAAGACCTTGAACTTGATTTGAAATTCAATGGTAAGCCAGGGTAGACAGTAGAAGACAGGTTAGATGTGCTCACAGTAGCCTGTGTTGCTGAGATTTGCTCCAGCAATCTGGTTTAGTTACAGTTTCCTAAATACTGAAGGCTTCATTCCCAGGTATATTGCATTCCAGCCAAAGGTGATGAAGGCATGGATAACTGAGACCAAGTGTTCGTCCTCCAGGATGGAACAGAGTCTTCTAGCCAAGTGGAGATTGAAGAAGGCATTATTCACAGATGCTGCTCAGCATCACTGAGAAATCTGAGAGTATGCCTAGTCTACAGACTGAATTCACCAACTGTGGGTGTGTATCTGCTGCCAAAGGAAACTGAACTGTGGCTGAAAACTCCTCAAAATATTTTCCTCTGCCCACCAGCATCACAATCTCAGTCTTGCTTGGGTTGATCTTCGCACAGCTATACTACATCCATAAGCTGATCTCATCCAGACACTGAGCGATCTTGGTGGAAGGGGTATTGTCATCTGTGATGACAGCTAGAATTGTGTATCATCTACGTATTGATGGCACTTGAATTCATGTCATCTGACCCTTTCACCTCATGATTTCATGTAGATGTTGGAAGGGATCAGAGAGAGTATCCTTGTGAAACTACACAAGTGTGGGGTCTAGTGGTGGAAGTGCAGTTTCCCATCACTACTCATTGGGTAGCTGATGGGAAGCACTCAGACCATTTCAGTGTATGTCTACATTTTGAGTTGTAGGTGTAATTTGCAGCTTGTGGAGACATACCTGTGCTAACTCTAATGAAGTTACAACACTAAAAATAGAAGTGCAGCCACAGTGGCATGAGCGATGGGATGGGCCAGTCACGTATTTTCAGTGTGCTAGATTGCTCAGAGCTAGCACGGGGATGTCTTCTCCAGCTGGAAATTACATCTCCAGCACAAAGTGTCACCGTATACTTAGTGCATTACTCTGGACCTCAGCCACCTCTTTCAGATCTGACAGCAGAACCTCATGGTCAGTTGTGTGGAGTGCTGCAGAGAGGGCTAGGAGGATGAGAATGTCTGCCGGTCCTCTCTCCATTGACAGGAGAAGATCATCTGTCAGTGCCACTAATGCAGTTTCAGTTCCATGTCCTGGTCTGAATCCGGATTGTGCTGGGTCTAGAATGTTAGCTTGTGTTAGATGATATCTATTATCATATTATTAGTATGAAATTTAGGCAAATAATACTTTGATGAGCACATTTGTTCAGAGCAGCTAATGTAGTTGTAAGTATGTTAGGTTAGCCATTGGTAAGATGCTACTTTTTTATACAGATATTTCTTCATAAAGTGCATGGGAAGTGCATGTGAATTTTGATTTACCAAAAACATTTCGTAAGATTCTACATTAACGTTTACTGGTAATAGTAAGCAGTCCTGATATGAGAATGAAATAGCTGTCTTTGAAAATGGTAAATAAATGGGATTGGCTGAGGTTGGCTACTTCATCTAGATGGAAAGGGTTTACCTCCGAGATTGGTTTGGGAACCTCTCTTGTTTATAATATGTGTAATTGATTTGGATGAGGATGTTGAATGTGAAATATCCAAATTAGATGATTATATCTACAGGATAAATATAACAAATAATGGGGATTTGTTATATATCAAACTGCTGTAACTAGATTCAAAAGAATTTGGATCATTTAAATAACTGGGTCAGTAAGTGGAAAATACAGCTTAATGTCGTTAAATGTAAAATAATATGTTTGCGGGTAACAACCCAAAATAGAGAGTACAGATTAAACAGAACAGTTATTCAGCATACTGACTAGGAAAAGAAATTGAGGGGTTATTGCAGACAAATCCTCAAAGTAATCAGTCAAGTGTATGACTGCAGTAAACTTCTGACAGCAGTATGGGTAGAATTTTGGTAGAATTTCAGAGCCATTTATTTGCCTTTAAAGAGACTGAATTGTAGGGTAATGTGGATGAGTCCAGGGTTTAAGAATATTTGTTTTGACAATAGGCTAAAGAAGTAGTTTATTCTCAATTCAGAAATGAAGGTTTCAGTGTGATTGAGTAAAAATATGAAGAATATAGAAGGAGTTGGTAAAATAGAGCAAGTGTTCATTCTGGTAAAACGGTTCAATAACCAGGCCACGCAATCTAAACATTTGGAAATTAAAGGTAACTGGGAATTCAGACTTATTTATCTTAAATAGTACTAACCACATGAAATGTGTTGCCAAAGAAGGCCCACAGAAACAAATAACGTTTAAGTAACTAACCTTAAGATACATATATATATTTATGAAAGAGAAGACTTTGCAGGACCCAGTGACAGAGCTGTGCAGTTAGTTTGATAACTTAAAAGAGACAAACTGATGGAAAGAAGTGACTTTTTCCTCTCTCAGCATTTCCTGATGATGGCCCATAATTCACAACTACTTAAAAAACAAATATCAAAATTACATAGCATAAAATGTCACTTTTCAAATAGTACTAAGTGAGCACTGTGTCCTGCATATAACTAATAAAATGTATCCTGTTGTTGATTAGCTTTCAGTGGGTGAATAGAAGTTTAGTATGAACACATAACTGGAAGCCAAGAACTCCTGAATTGTAAGACTGTCTCTGTGACCTTGGCAAAGTCACTCAATCTCTTTATTTCCATTTTCTTTGCTGTAAATGAGAATGTGGTGATTATTCAGACCTACTGCCTAGTAGGGAGAGCCCAGGAAGATGCCTCTAGCTTGAGAGTGGATCTTATGGTGTATCCTTTAGAAAGGGTATGTGCTTCTGAGCACCTTGGTTTATAGGGCAACAGACATGTCTGGCCTTTGTCTACTGCTGCTGCAGTTACTAAAGGGAGCCAGTAGGGGCATTGCAGGTTGAGAGGTATACGCTGTTTACTAATATGCAGTGTTCCAAATATAATTTTCTAACTCAGTAGGTGTATTGTTGCTAGGCCCCACTCATTTTACAAGTGTGGGAACAGATTCCTATACCTTGTGTCATGATAGGAATGGTCTGTATCCTTATTTTAGACGTCAGCCAGGTGAAATCTGAAGTTCACTTCAGCCTACCTCATGTTATAGACCAAAATGCACAACTAAATTCTAAGGTGTTGGTAACCTATTTGTTAATTATTTTGGGATAATATATTTTTAACAGAGATCCATTTGGGTCAGATGATGAGTAATGAGATAAGGAGACTTTCACTTTCATGCCACAGGTTCAGATTTAGCCCAGGTTATTAATGAATGAAAGCTGACGTAGGGCAGCTGTTCATTGTCCTATAAGAAGTGATTTGCTGGTCTCAGTATAGTCTCTAAGAGACAACTGTTCACATGATAGTAAAACCACCACTGCATTTGGCACTTATTAGCAATTTTATTGTAGTCTCTGCAAAAAGACCAAAATTTTAATGGCTATGGAAACAGAACTGCCTCCTTACCTCTTCGAGCTTTTCCTCCATTTCAAATTGGAAGCAAATGGTCTGCATGCGGTGTGGGATCCTGCCATCAATGTCTGTGCTATAGCTGTACTGGGGTTTAATAGAGGCACTCAGGTTCTAGTCCTGTGAGTCTGTCACCTTTCACAAGCACTACATTTGCTAAAATGTCACTCTTACTGAATCCCCGTGATGTTGTTCCCCAGGATCAAAAATGCTGACCATCCTCTCTTTTCATTTGCAATTAAATAACTAAAAAGTGCCAACTGAAATAATTTGTATCCAGTGTAAATGCAATACAGGAATTTTCTTTTTTGATAATAGATTCATGCCGGAGCACAAACTGGCCCATTTGGAGAAGATAACTGGTGTTAAAGGAAATGGAGATACTTATCTATTCAGGGGTCTGCCTTTCCAACAGAAGTATAGAGCCACTGGGAGTTTAATGAAAAACAGCAGCTCAAGTCCTGAGTCTGGACTTTGTGAAGCACAGTCTGGACTTTGTACCACACAACAAGAAAGACTACAATTTCCATTAACATCACTAGAGAAACTGAACAAGTCTAAAGCATCAGAAAGTACAAATCAAGAAGTGCCTTGTCAAGAAGATAAGCAACATGTGACTTTTAACCCTTGTAATCTCTTGAGTGGAATGGACTATCAGCAAAGACCTTTGCACATTGTCTGGCCTCACAGGTGGTAAGTGCTGCACAAATCAAAATACTATACCTTTGAATGATTTATTAATTTGCTTTCATGCTGTTCAGGTGACT
>NC_140421.1:23626628-23669128 GCF_965140295.1 Lepidochelys olivacea | reverse complement strand
AAGCCCATTAGAGTTCCAGCGCAGCAAGGCTTTTCAATGAAAATCTAAAATGCCTGTATTTTCGTTAGGAGAGTATATGCAAATGCTAGGAACTGACCTCCTACCCTTTAGTGTTAGGATGGTTTATCAACTGATTAATGTAAATTTGCTCATAAAAATACAGTTTATTTTTAATTGGTGAATAAGAATTAGAAAATTAAGATTCTAGTTTGCATTCATCATACATCCAAACATCCTCAGTCACAGGAAGACATTTATTTACAGCCCAGATCATACAGGTAAAAACAAGGTACTGTAAACAGATCATTCAATATACAGCATATCCAAATATAAGCATTCATAGAATCATAGAATATCAGGGTTGGAAGGGACCCCTGAAGGTCATCTAGTCCAACCCCCTGCTCGAAGCAGGACCAATTCCCAGTTAAATCATCCCAGCCAGGGCTTTGTCAAGCCTGACCTTAAAAACCTCTAAGGAAGGAGATTCTACCACCTCCCTAGGTATTCCAGTATTCTACCACCATTCTACCATTCTACCACAATATTCTACCAGTATTCTACCACCTCCCTAGGTATTCCAGTATTCTACCACCTCCCTAGGCATTCCAGTGTTTCACCACCCCCCAGTGAAAAAGTTTTTCCTAATATCCAATCTAAACCTCCCCCACTGCAACATTCATTTCCTTAAACAGATTTGTGTGCCTTACTCAGGCGTCAGCTGCTTAAAACATGCCCTTCTTAGGCCTAACACGAGTGTGTTAGTGAAATGTACTACTTTTAGCTAAATTTTGTAGTGTGGGTGTGTTTTCTGTCTAGAATATTGCCCATAGTGTCATGCTCCTATTCCAACACACAGTACTAGCTTGCAACTATTGCCCTGTACAGTTATACTTAACTAGTGTTGTCTACATTGACGATTTAGATGTGTTTCTAATTTTTAAAAAATAGAAAAAGAAGATTTTGAAGAGAGAAGAAGGATTTTGTATTCTCCCCTTCCTTTTCACCTAACAAAAAACCTTCCAGCCTAATCATAAAAAATATGCACGTGAAATCATGCTGCTGCTGTGGCAAAACTCTGAAAATGAAGTGATGCTGACCTCATTGTGTTAGTTCCACACTGGGATCATGAATGGCTTAAAATATGGTGTTACCCTCTAACACATCTCACACTAAGTCAACCAAATGTAGGCTCCACTTGTTTGGAAATTTATCAAAATCAAAAGTGACATTTTCTAGGGAATACATTCTAGCTTTAAATCTGTGTTAAAATGTCTTTGCATGAGAACAGGCCCTTAAATGCAATCCCTGCCCCTTCCCTTCATTCTTCCTGCATCTGAGCCTGTCAAGGATTATAGTGTGCAACCTCTGTTGACAGTAGATAAATAACTGACAGTATTTTAGCAGAGTTGCTTGGTTCTCTGCAGAGTAATTTGTTTCCTCCTTTCCACCAACTCTTTAATGTTTTGTTATAAACATCTGTAGTAAGGCACTGTTAACAGAAATGACTTATAGCCAAAGACCTGTATAAAAATACTGCAATGGTTTCCTAAACTTCTCTGCCTAAATATTATACTGTAGAACTAGTTTTTCCCTTTATGTAAATATTCTCTACTTAAAATTGGCAGCAGAAATACAATGCTCAAGGGACAGAGAACCCAAACCTAAGGAGGAGAACTTTGTACAGTATCACAAATTCTCATACAGAGATAATAAAATACACATTAAGTAAAGAGAGTAAACCCTGAGTTCAGCAGTGATTAGTGTGACAAACCCCTCCTCCCATCCACGCATGCCTCACTGAGCCCTGTTAATACTGCTTCAGGAATCTCCAGGCTACAACAGCTATGGGGATCATCCGTCTCCCCTACACAAGAGGGGTTGACAAATGGCTCCATGAATTGTAGATCCAGTAGATCCCAATCTCTATGCTGAGGCTTAAAACACACCTCTCTGGCACAAAGAGGCTGTGGACCCCTTCATAGTGTACCCGCATCTTTTCTTCATCCTTTCACTCCATGTAGCAAATCTGCAATAGTTCTACTGTATTCAGGGCTTTTTGTGGCTCTTACTTGGGCCGCAGGTTTTTGCCCTGTGTGTGCAAAATCATACCTGCAGCCATTGTCAGAAACCAATTCTTCTTACCGCAAGTGTCTGGGTATGATGTAAGATCACAAACCAACAGTAGAAGCATTTACACTCTCTCTCTCATGCTCACAGGACACACACAAAGTTATCAAATCATCTGAGTGATCACACAAGCCCAATTACAAAATATGATATTGTATATAAAATATGACTGTGAAAAAGACATAGAAATGTCAACAGGAAAAAAAGGGGGAACTACCGTAAGAGCCATGATGAAAAGGGCGGGGAGGAAAGCTGAATGATAAAAGTGTCCTAACGTAACTCCAATATTTGAAAAGGGCTCTAGAGGTGATCTCGGCAATTACAGACTGGTAAGTCTAATGTCAGTACTGGGCAAATTAGTTGAAACAATAGTAAAGAATAAAATTGTCAGATACATAGAAGAACATAAATTGTTGGGCAAAAATCAACATGATTTCTGTAAAGAGAAATCATGTCTTACTAATCTATTAGAGTTTTTGAAGGGCTCAGCAAACATATGGACAAGGGGGATCCAGTGGACATAGTGTATTTAGATTTCCAGACAGCTTTTGACAAGGTCCCTCACCAAAGGCTTTTATGTAAATTAAGTTGTCATGGAATAAGAGGGAAGATCCTTTCATGGATTGAGAACTGGTTAAAAGACAGGGAACAAAGGGTAGGAATAAATGGTAAATTTTCAGAATAGAGAGGGGTAACTAGTGGTGTTCCCCAAGGGTCAGTCCTAGGACCAATCCCATTTAATTTATTCATAAATGATCTGGAGAAACGGGTAAACACTGTGGTGGCAAAGTTTGTAGATGATACTAAACTGCTCAAGATAGTTAAGACCAAAGCAGACTGTGAAGAACTTCAAAAAGATCTCACAAAACTAAGTGATTGGGCAACAAAATGGCAAATGAAATTTAATGTAGATAAATCTAAAGTAATGCACATCGGAAAAAATAACCCCAACTATACATACAATATGATGGGGGCTAATTTAGCTACAGCTAATCAGGAAAGAGATCTTGGAGTCATTGTGGATAGATCTCTGAGGATGTCCACACAGTGTGCAGCGGCAGTCAAAAAAAGCGAACAGGATGTTAGGAATCATTAAAAAAGGGATAGAGAATAAGACGGACAAAATCTTATCACCCTTATATAAATCCATGGTACACCCACATCTTGAATACTGCTTACAGATGTGGTCCCTTCATCTCAAAAAAGATATACTGGCATTAGAAAAGGTTCAGAGAAGGGCAACTAAAATGGTTAGGGGTTTGGAACGGGTCCCATATGAGGAGAGATTAAAGAGGCTCGGACTTTTCAGCTTGGAAAAAAGGAGACAGGGGATATGATAGAGGTAAATAAAATCATGAGTGGTGTGGAGAAAGTGAATAAGGAAAAGTTATTTACTTGTTCTCATAATATAAGAATTAGGGGCCACCAGATGAAATGAATGGGCAGCAGGTATAAAACAAATAAAAGGAAGTTCTTCTTCACACAGCACACAGTCAACCTGTGGAACTCCTTGCCTGAGGAGATTGTGAAGGCTAGGACTATAACAGGGTTTAAAAGAGAACTAGGGAAATTCATGGAGGTTAAGTCTGTTAATGGCTATTAGCCAGGATGGGTAAGCAATGGTGTCCCTAGCCTCTGTTTGTCAGAGAGTAGAGATGGATGGCAGGAGAGAGATCACTTGATCATTGCCTGTTAGGTTCACTCCCTCTGGGGCACCTGGCATTGGCCACTGTCAGCAGACAGGATACTGGGCTGGATGGACCTTTGGTCTCACCCAGTATGGCCTTCTTATGTTCTTATTCTCTTCTCTTAGGGAAAACAGCACATACCTAGATACAGCTATACCTGTCTCAGTCATCAATCTGTTCAATTTTAAATGGGAGGTAGCCACTTACATCCACTAATGAATGTAAGAAATGATCCCATATAGAAAAGCCTGCTGTGTCAGTGTTCTAGTACTACACATTGCTGAGTCCCCTGCACACGGTGGTGATCCAGTCCCACCTCTCAGCAATGAACTCTTTGATGGGTGACTTATCTCTGACATTGCAATCTTTCCTCTGTCTGCCCTGATGTCACAATCACACCACTCATCAATGAGCTGCTCACAGAACTGGAGGAGAGGAGATCAGCACAAACTTTTATTTAAATGGTAACAACTAGTACCAATTCCATAAGGCCCTAATTCTGATCAAGAGTAACTCTGATAACCGATTATGATTTCTTCAAAAATATGATTTAAAATTGATTCTGGAATTGGAATTTAAATATTTTCATATAAAAATGGTGAGAACAAAGATTCTTGAGTAAATGCTACAGAAATCTTCCAAGTAATAATATTAATAAATTTTAAGATTGTTTGGGCCAAATGTTGTCCTATTGCAATGCAGGTGCATGACAGTGGGGCAGGACAAAATAAACTGCTCCACCATTACAATCCCTCCCATCAGTGCAAAACCCACTCCACAGGGGAGAAGAAGACAGGACTGTTGTCTCACCCCTCCACACCAACTACCCGGTCATGCTGCACCTTCTAAAGGGTATAGAAATGAGGTGGTACAGAAACCAGGTATGTCAGCTCTGTGCCAGCTGAAAGCTCCCCTATGCCAAGGAAATTCTTAGTTGGCAGATCTGACTACTTTCTGGTCCTATTCCAGCAGAATGTAATGGAAAATCTGGCCCAAGATGTATACCGAACAGTACATGATCTTCTAAAGAGTCTGCCTTATTGACTGTGTCTTTTACAAGGCATCTTCCCAAAAGGGCCCTTTAAATATGCACTTAACTAAAAAGGTAGATCTTAAAAATGTGGTACCCTGTGTCTTCCCTTTATAAAAATATGTGTTCGATCATGCACTCTTTCAAGGATTGGACTGACGTGTGCACATTATCAAGTGTGCCTGGTGTGGTGCATAGTACAGTGCATGTAGGAATCGGCACCATTGCACATGTAGTTCAGCCACTTGCACGATAAATGAGGGAGATTAAAAAGTGTCCAAAGAAATCGAAACCAATTTTCACTAGAACTCTGAAAGGCACGTTTTTGTTTTGGACTGTTGTTTGTTAATTTTTTAATTTTATTTTATTTATAATAATGAGGAAAGTGTTCCCCCACCCCCCCCCCCACCGCCTCCTCCACACTTACCTGTATTCATAAAACATCTGACCAGTTAAGAATAAACCTTTTTTTTTTAATTTATCTTTGGAAAGCAACCAGCCCTTTCAAATGCATGATAATTTTCAATAAGACATACAATAATATTAAAAGGAAAATCTGTTTTTAAAACAGTACTTGAGAAAAATTAACTTACCTAACCTACCCTAATTAAAGTTCCAATTCTGATCTCTGGTGAATGCAATGTATGTGATACATACAGATCTAATATGAGTGAAACATCACCATAAAAGTGTACATATGGATGTCCTATCAAGCAGAAGCTGCACTTTTTGACTTCCCCAAAAAAATGGGGTGGGCGGGGGGGGGGGGGAATTAACTATATTCCCAGAAAAAAAGCTTGGTTAAACTGGAGTTAAGTTTGAGAGCACATGTGAGGGTAACAAAACCATTCAACAATCTTAGTTGTAAAGAAAAAGATTTCATATGATGAGGCCCCTACATTGTAAATGGCTTTTTTTAATCGATGGCTTTTTCTAAGAGCTTTTAGAAGTTTATAGGTTATAGTAGAGGACAACTTCAGTTTGGAAAACAAACCATTAGGGAATGGGGACCATACCAATGCCAACCTTCCATTGTCCTTTTATCATTTTTTCCTTAAGGGCTTTGAAAAGTTGGCAGTTCATGGAAGCAAAAATGTTAAATTTTAATAAGGGGCAAAGGTGACTTTATGCTAGACCTGCACTCTCCTGATCACTGAGCCAGACTTGGCCCTGCTTAAAATTATGATAGCAGGAGAAGCCCCTGGCGACCATTCCAGCAGTCAGGGATCAACTGGAAAGCATTTATGTTCCCCTCTCCAGGCCCCACCCTGTCCTGAGTTCCGCTGCCCATTATCCAGTTGAAGTCAATGGAAGATGTGGATGCTCAGAATCTCTGAAAATCTGGCCACTTCTGTCTGGATGCATAACTTGAACTACCCAATTTTGAAAATTTTGGTCTGAGATGATAATTAGGACAGATTCTAATACAACTGTAACCTCTCCTCCAGGCAGAGTGCAGGGCAGCAGTCGTTTTATTCCATGACTGAAATCATTTTTGTGTCAACTACCTGATGAACATTCTGAGTGATCTCGAGTATCCATTGTCTCCAAACAACAAATGGGGAGACAAAATATCTTGCTTCCTGACCTTGAGAGAAAATAAAAAGTTTTGTATTTTACTTGTACTTCTTGTGTACTGTGCATTTCTATAAAACCTTTATTCTGAGTATCTTGTGTTTTACATACACAAGTTAACTTTTATAATCTCCATTTTACAGATGGAGAAGTTGAGGCATGGAACAATTAAATGGCTTTTCCTGGATAACATGACAAGTTATTTGTGCCTTCAGGGATAGTATTCAGATTGCCAAGCTCCCAGGCCTCTTTTTTCAACCATTAGCCTGCACTACTTCCTCATATTTTATCCTCTCAGGCATCAGATTACTGCCTCATAAAACAGAGAAGGGCAATGACATCAGTGCTTAAATAAGGATGCTTAGAATGTTCATGAATGAAAGGTTCTGATTCGCTGAAAATGGGGTAATGTATTTTTTATCTTTCAAGTAAGATCACATTTCTGCCAGTCATATGAAAAGATACCCAGAGACTAGTAAAAGATGTTCGGTTTTTCATGTATGTTTTTTTTGTCTTGTATGTTTCAGTTGCTCATGCACCTGATGAATAGTTGAAACAGTCTTCTCATTGTTTATTAAATGAAATAGGGAAGTATCTCAGAAATACAAAAAGCTCAAATATTTTGTGATCTATTCCCTCACTCAGATGTATACTTCAAATTACATTCCTTCACTTGAGGGAAATAATTTCAGTTACCCTGATCATTTTAGAAAGCCGTCCTCTTTTTGAAAGTCTTTTTTCATTAATGTAGATGTTTCTAAGATGAGAAATTATGTTTCTTCTAATTATGGTTACATGTAGTTAATTTCCTTTTTTAAAAAGCTCTGTGTGAAAGACAGTTTCCTTTAAAAAAGCAAAAAAAGTGATACAGCTGATGTTCCTGTTGCCTTAGCAACAGATTTATTTATTAGGGTCTGAAATGACATGAGTTAATATACCACATACCTGCTGATCGGCAAACTCTCCTATTTCAGCTCCAGTTGACAATTAAGTCCTGGACAGCTACAGCCAGGGGTTAATGTTACTCATTAGGAGAACTAGGTCATTACTGGGAAATCAAGGCACTTAAGGCAGCATGGATAAAATACAAAATTCAACATCTCAACGAGTGAGGGTTTTTATGTTAATTAACCTTATTTTCCTTGCATTAAAAAAAATCTTTCATATGTGCATATAACAGTGGATCAATTAACTGAAAAAAAAGTAAGCTTTAGTTTACTTTCCTCTCCTACTTGTCTTCATTTCCTATGGAAGGATTTCATTATTTTATGGAAAATTCTTATGTCTATATGATGAGTAAAAAGGGTATTAAAATTAAGAAGGGAATCATCATGGAAATCAGCTTTACCACAAGGGAATGTGCAAATAAAAGCCTTGGAAATGAAAATAAATAAGCTTTGCTAATACCTCACCTAAGGAGCAGAATATAAGCCCATCAGAGCTTGGAGATATTTAGAGGTACTTCTTTGCTTCTGTATTAAACAGTTACATAGTTATTTGACCTTCAGAAACTGAAACTTCGGAGAAGTTAATTCAAGTGGTTGATAAATATTCTATTTATGGAAAGCTATACAGTGAATTAGCGCATGGTAACTTTTGTAGTTCATAATTGCCTTTTTGATTTCCAGTAAAATTAGATACATTCACTGAAAGTTTTTATTAAAATGTCTTAGTGGGAGTTTTAACTTGATAAGTCATAAATGATTTAGCAAAACTCTCCTGAAAGCCTTTATTTACTTTTTTTTTCTCCAGCAGCCTTTATTCTGGAATGGGAGAATTTAATAGGCTGAAAAAGAATTATATCCAAGAATCCTTTATTTTCGTTTACCGCCTTCCCAAAAACTTTTTTTTTAAAAAAGAAGTCTGAATAAAAGCTGTGGCGCCTGATTCTGCTCACAGTTACATATGGGTAAATATTATGTAGTGTAATTCTGTTGAAGTCAATATAAGAGCAAAATAAGACCTAGGATGTGTATGAAAGGTAGCAGTCCCAGACTACCTGCTACAAATGAGAAATTCAAACCCTATGGGTGATTTTCTGCCCCAAGTTGAATGATTGCAGTGTCCTCTAAACTATCCTATAACCTCACATGTTTTGAGTTCATAAACCAGGTTCTCTTAGAAGGGAAAAAATTTTTACCATTATGGAGGAAAGTGATATTAGGCTGCAAAACTACACTGCATTAGAATGGCCAAATCTTGCAAAACTGCGTCTGATTTAGGAATTTGGGGTGTTTTGTGAGTTTTGCTTTAATTGAAGATTATAATCATTTCTTTTATTGAAGAATTCAAAAACAGTTTGTAAGTACTATGGCTACTGGAATACAGCAAGTCTAATAATCTGTTGAAGTATATTTTATGCTACCAATGTGGTAATGTGGAATAGAGTACAAGTAATATGGAAAATAGAAGTAACATGGAATAGTGGAAAAAGGAACTGTGTATTGCTTTAACCACATTCATAAGGCACTAGTAAAACATACAGAGCTGATAATGATAGGCATTTATTTTTCATTTTAAAAGCCTCATTAAAGTAACAAAGGGTCAGTTTAAACCAACACATTCAGAAAACCTCATTTTTCACTTACTCTGTATTAAGTAGACATGGTAGTTCATCTATGTAATATTTTAGTGAGGTCCTGTGACAACTACTCTATCATCTTCAGTACCATCAATACAGACAACGTTGCTGAATTAAGGGATAGCTCTAGTCATAACTTTGGCATTGTCTAGAATGTGTGAATTTATTTTTAAACGTGGAATAGATGAAACACCAATGCTTCAGAGTCTGTGTTCTGTTTGGCTGTGTATCCAAAAGATGGTTATGGGTGATCAAAGTTTTATCTTATTATTTAAATTTATGAGTGCTTCCTTCCTCTTAAATGGTGTTATCCATTCTTCCCCAGAAATACACCTCATGATCCACCCTTTATTCTTACCCACCCCTGTCCCAGAAAGCTTACACTACCCTTTGCCTTGTTCTGGATGGGAGACACAGTGACTTGCTGTCCTCCTTTTGGGTCTTCAGGGGCAACTGGAAGGTCCATTCCTCTATCAGTCTGTCTATCTATCTACCTATCCATCCATCCATCGTCTTCCGTGTGTGTGTGCTACATTAAAAGAACTTTGTTAAGGTTGCAAAGTAAAGCACTCAAAGGTTAGGAAATAGCAGAATTAAGATTGAGTCTGCAACCTTACTCCGTCCTCTGGGTGTATACATTGTGATACAGCCTTTAATTAAGTGATCATATACTATATTTTCCAAAGTTTTTCTGGCATTTCCTAATTTTTGAGTACTTGACTTTGCCACCTCCATTCCAGTCCAATTCTCCTAACATATCCAGTTCCAGTCTCCATTCCTCAGGTTTTTCATCCCAATCCCAGTTTCCCTACCTATTTTCACCCCTCCAGATTCCCCAACCAAGTCCTAGTCTCCCCCATCACTACCAGTCCCAGTCTTCTTGCCCAGCCAGTCCTAATTCTCCCTGTCCTCCCCGGCTTCTCATCCAATCTGTCTCTATCCCTTACCCTGGCTTCCAGTCACCTTCCTCCCTTCCCAATCCCTACTGGCTCCCAGTCCCAAACCCTCCCTAGGCTCTTTGTCCAGTCTGTCTCCGTGTCCCCGTCTCTTTTCCCAACCAGTCCCAGATCTCCCCACACACACACGAACTCCTTGTCACATCTGGCTCCTCTCCTCTGTCACCTTCTCCCATCCCATTAGTTTCCAGGGCTTGTCTCCACTTACCGGGCAATTGATGTGTGGCGATGGATCCACCGGGGGTCAATTTAGCAGGTCTAGGGAAGACCCACTAAATCGGCCGCCGATGACTCTCCTGTCAACTCTGGTATTCCACCGGAACAAGAAGCATAAGGTAAGTCGATGGGAGAGTTTCTCCTGTCAACCCAGCACGATGTAGACACCGCAAAAAGTCGACCTAATCTACGTCAACTCCAGCTACATTATTCATGTAGCTGGAGTTGCGTAACTTAGGTCAACTGTGCCATAGTGTAGATCTGCCCTTAGTTCCAGTCAACCCCCAGCTCCCCATCCAATTTCAATCTCCCCCCACCTACTGGCTGCCAATTGCCCCCATTTCCCTCCCTGGTTCTCACTCCTAGATTTCTTGCCCAGCTGGCCCTAGTCTTTCCTCGACTCCCAATTCCAGTCTCCTCGACCAGCTAATCTCAGTCAATGCCCCCATCTCCTAGTTCCAGTCTCCTTGACCCGACAATGCCAGTCTCCCACCTCCACCCCAACTCCCAGGACATGTTTCCCTTTTCTCTCCGCTGCCAGCCTCCGGTCCCAGTTTCTGCCCCCTCCCTCCAGCTCCTTGTCCCAATCTACTCCTTCCTTTGCAGGTCCAGCTTTTGTCCTCTCTACATTCAAATCAGGTAGCTTCTTCCGTACTCCCTGGGACCAGCAGGAAGTCATTGAGAGCACAGGAGAGACAAGTTCTCTGCTCTCAGTTCAGGTGTTTGGAGTCAGCACGGTGTGCTGGAGAATGCCCAGTGTGGATGGAATCTAAAGGGGAATTAAGTTGATAAAATCTAAGAATTCTCTACTTCTGCAATTTTGAGAGGCTTATATCTTGGCCAGATTTGAGTAGATTTTTACAGGGACAGTAAGAGGCATATACCTGACACAAAGGCCTCTTGTCAAATTTCTAGTCCCTGTTCCAAAGCATGAGGACATTAGAGCTTTTCAAAGAAAAGATCATCGAGAATTTTTACCTGAATAAAACAATGTATTGTTCTCTAACCTTGTTTTTGGAAACAGCGGAACCAATTGGCTGAAATTTTCCAAATAAGTTTAAACAGAGGCAGACACCCAGAATGGAAAAATTCAATACAAATGGTTAACACTTGGTACAATTAACAGCAACTGAAAACAAGGTGTTAAAATGGGACGTGTAGGGCAACCTTAATAATAGGTGGTGCTACCAGCCCCACTAAAATGTACTGCACCGAAAATCAACGGAGTATATGAATGCCTCCCAAGAGATAATAAGTAAATCCTCAATAGGCAAATGATCTAATATTCCCCCTTACTTCCTCAAACATAATAGGGGATATTCTGTTTAATTTAGTTTCGTCTCACCCCTCTACAACTATTTATTTTTCTTCTCTTTCTTTTCCTTTCTTCTTGCCTTCAAATCTTCTTTTTCTTCTCCTTTTGCCCTCCCTGCTTTGCTGTGATTACATGTGGCTGTGGGAAAACTAAGTCAAAGAAATTAGTTCATGCTTTCTTTCTGAAGGCAGTGAGATTTGTGGTCATTCTAATCTCCTCTGGTAATGAGTTCCAAAGCCTTGGTCTTGCTGCCAAGAAAGCTCCTGCTCATGAGCTTCACCCTTATGGATGACAGCTTCGTAGTTCCCGAGGAACATAAATGCCAAGGGAGGTCATCGTTCCAGCAAGAGATGAGTTGTCTTAGAAAACTTAGGGCTAATTACTTAGAGGGCCTTGGTGCTTAGGACTGAGCCTTTGACTCTGATCCAGTGTTCTATGATGACGCAGTATAGTTAGCAGAGCACTAATGTGATGTGCTCATAGATATACAAAGTTACAGTATAATCCAATCCGGAAGTCATGATGTCATAGATCACCATGGCCAAAGCATCATCCCACATGATGGGTTGCAGTGTCTGGGACTCCAACAAGCAGGATGGGCTGGAGTCCTCTCCTTTCTTTCAGTCCTTTCCTTACCAATTTCAAGGGTATGGACCAATTTAAGAATCTGGGGCAGGCTCTCTCAATCAGAGCTTTTCAAAATATTCCCTTCTTACCCACATCATCTCCATCTTGCCTGAGCTCAGCTTCGGTCAGCTGCCTTCATTCACATGCCAGGCCTTGTGATAGTTGGGAGATGTGCTCTTTGTGTCAGAGGTAAAGTTAGCATTTAAGACCATGACATCTCAAAGTTTCCCCCACAGCTCCAAGTAGGTATTAAAAAGGGTGTGAGAGAGAACTGAGAGAGAACTCCACGACTTACAGTGTTGGAAGTGGAGGAGCAGTTACCCATAACTCTCTGGGAGTATCCTGAAAGAATGGATTGGAACCATTCTAGTTCTTTCTTGGGACCTCTGCAACACCTCTGAGGCAGGACAGTAGTGTTTCATAGTCACCAATATCAAATGCCTCAACACAGATCCAGTATGGATATCAGTATGGACAGGACCAGGGCTACTTCTGTTCCGTGACTTCTGGCCTGAAGTCTAGCTATGATGGATCCAGAACATTGTTGGTGAGTAGGTGTGTTTGGAGGTGACTTGCAGACATTTTATAATTTTCCTAGCGCACGAATGGGATGCTGAACACTGGATAGTAGTTTGACCCTTCAGTTCTTTTAGGGGGCCAGCTGCTGGGTCACTCCTCCCAAACCTTTTTGGTGGCATTTTGCAACAAAATGCATTGCTGGGTTTCAACGCAGTCACTGCTGCTGGCTGTTTCACAGTTAAAAAGCACTTGGGTTGATACACTACAGTGCTAATCTACACTACCTGATCTCATACAAATTGTGATCATTATATATTGCAATAAGTTACACTCAGATGTGTTGTGCTGGGTTATCAAAGCTTCGACGGTATATACGACACTTGGCCTTTGCATCATGCCTAACAATACCCCTGAGGAATGGTACAGTGCTTAATTAGGCCTCCCTGAGGGTTTGAAAGGAAGATCTGGTGGATTTTGTAACATATTTTTTGTAGGAGATTTTAGATTTAAACTCTCTTACTTGCATTAATAAGCTTTGCTGGAGTTGCAGTGCAAAATAAACTAAAAAATACTTTGAATCCCATTTTGCTTTGTTACACTTGTAACAAATCAGGGTTAACTCTATTGAAGTCAAAGAAGTAAGCTGTTATCCTCACTCAAATGCATGGCATTACTCTGGATTTACACCAGTGTAACTGAGATCAGAGCTGGGCCTTTAGCTTAAAGGTCATTCTCTCTATTGGGAATAAATAGAAGGCTCACTGACTGATTCTGATCCTGAGGTTTTACTTGGATAGGAAATGCACAGTATTTTATTGTGAGGTTTTTTGCCATTAATTGTGAGGGAAGAACAAGAAGAATCTCAACAATAAACACCCAAGGTTCTTTTCTTTATGAGTCTCTCACAGATAACACGAGATAGTAGAAAATGCTTTTCCAGCGTAAGGCAGCATGCCACCCATTTTTCTCAGCCAAGTAATCTGAAAAATCTGGAGGTAAAATACACACTTCTCACTGTACACAGGCTATGGACTGTAATTGAAAATAAAGAGCCACATTCACCAGTGTATTCTGGCTGCTTTGTGCTGTTTCAGTGCCATCTTTGCATCCCCTGATTTGAATATGCATTCCTTATTGCAGCCAAGGATTGGGGCCTTTATTTTCTTGTAGGTTTTGTCGTTTATTCCTGTTGAATATCGTTTATGCCTGCTACTGTTAAAAAATCAGGTTGCTGGAGAGACTTTTTCAGTGAAACTAATGCAAAAACATCATCTCCTCTCTCACTCCATTTTATATGAACCTGTAGGGGTAGGGATAACTTTTGATGCTGATGATGACAGACAGTGTTTAGAGGCACAATTAAAGAAAAGATATGCTGTAAGTGTATCATCTGAGAAAGAAAGCTCACTAGATTTAACTACATATTTACACTATATCTATAACTCTTACTGAAAATGTTAAAGGTGGAAAAATACAGTGATAAACTGGACTTAGTAATGGATTTTTCCTTAGTGTTTGCATTTTCTTAGCTTTTTCTTTCCCTCCATTTCTTTTACAGTATTTTTTCCTGGCAGATATACTTCTCTTGCAGCTATCACAAGCATAGTTATCAAAAATATGGTATTAGAATTTTACTCCTTCTTTTGTGAACTCCTTTTATAGATTCATAGATACTAAGGTCAGAAGGGACCATTATGATCATCTTGTCCGACCTCCTGCACAACACAGGCCACAGAATCTCACCCACCCACTCCT
Source organism: Lepidochelys olivacea (assembly GCF_965140295.1). Lineage (NCBI taxonomy): Eukaryota > Metazoa > Chordata > Testudines > Cheloniidae > Lepidochelys > Lepidochelys olivacea. The sequence goes on along the minus strand of NC_140421.1, from coordinate 23,654,739 downwards.
GCGAAAAACCTCTCACCTATGTCTGAGCTATTGAAGTCCTCAAATCGTGGTTTAAAGACTTCAAAGAGCAGAGAATCCTCCAGCAAGTGACCCGTGCCCCATGCTACAGAGGAAGGCGAAAAACCTCCAGGGCCTCTTCCAATCTGCCCTGGAGGAAAATTCCTTCCCGACCCCAAATATGACAATCAGCTAATCCCTGAGCATATGGGCAAGATTCACCAGCCAGATACTACAGAAAATTCTTTCCTGGGTAACTCAGATCCCACCCCACTAACATCCCATCACAGACCATTAGGCCTATTTACCATGAATATTTAAAGATCAATTAATTACCAAAATCATGTTATCCCATCATACCATCTCCTCCATTGAGTTTACTCTTAAAGCCAGATAGATCTTTTGCCCCCACTGCTTCCCTTGGAAGGCTATTCCAAAACTTCACTCCTCTGATGGTCAGAAACCTTCATCTAATTTCAAGTCTAAACTTCCTGGTGGCCAGTTTATATCCATTTGTTCTTGTGTCCACATTGGTACTGAGCTTAAATAATTCCTCTCCCTCTCCAGTATATATCCCTCTGATGTATTTACATCATATCTCCCCTCAACCTTCTTTTAGTTAGGCTAAACAAGCCAAGCTCCTTGAGTCTCCTTTCATAAGACAAGTTTTCCATTCCTCGGATCATCCTAGAAGCCCTTCTCTGTACCTGTTCCAGTTTGAATTCATCCTTCTTAAACATGGGACACCAGAACTGCACACAGTATTCCAGGTGAGGTCTCACCAGTACCTTGTATAACAGTACTAAAACCTCCTTATCTCTACTGGAAATATCTCACCTGATGCATCCCAAGACCGCATTAGCTTTTTTCACGGCCATATCACTTTGGCGGCTCATAGTCATCCTATGATCAACCAATACTCCAAGGTCCTTCTCCTCCTCCATTACTTCTAATTGATGCGTCCCCAACTTTTAAGTAAAATTCTTGTTATTAATCCCTAAATGCATAACCTTACACTTCTCACTATTAAATTTCATCCTATTACTATTACTCCAGTTTACAAGGTCATCCAGATCCTCCTGTATGATATCCCTGTCCTTCTCTAAGTAGGCAATACCTCCCAGCTTTGTATCATCCGCAAACTTTATTAGCACACTACCACTTTTTGTGCCGAGGTCAGTAATAAAAAGATTCCAATTTTTCCACATCCTTGTTGTAGTGTGGGGCTCAAAACTGGACACAGTACTCCAGATGAGGCCTCACCAATGTCGAATAGAGGGGAACGATCACGTCCCTTGATCTGCTGGCAATGCCCCTACTTATACATCCCAAAATGCCATTGGCCTTCTTGGCAACAAGGGCACACTGTTGACTCATATCCAGCTTCTCGTCCACTGTAACCCCTAGGTCCTTCTCTGCAGAACTGCTGCCGAGCCATTCGGTCCCTAGTCTGTAGCGGTGCATGGGATTCTTCTGTCCTAAGTGCAGGACTCTGCACTTGTCCTTGTTGAACCTCATCAGATTTCTTTTGGCCCAATCCTCCAATTTGTCTAGGTCCCTCTGTATCCTATCCCTACCCTCCAGCATTTCTACCTCTCCTCCCAATTTAGTGTCATCTGCAAACTTGCTGAGGGTGCAATCCACACCATCCTCCAGATCATTTATGAAGATATTAAACAAAACCGGCCCCAGGACCGATCCTTCGAGCACTCCACTTGATACTGGCTGCCAACTAGACATGGAGCCATTGATCACTACCCGTTGAGCCCAACAATCTAGCCAGCTTTCTATCCACCTTATAGTCCATTCATCCAGCCCATACTTCTTTAACTTGCTGGCAAGAATACTGTGGGACACAGTGTCAAAAGCTTTGCTAAAGTCAACATGTCCACTGCTTTCCCTTCATCCACAGAACCAGTTATCTCGTCATAGAAGGCAATTAGATTAGTCAGGCATGACTTGCCCTTGGTGAATCCATGCTGACTGTTCCTGATCACTTTCCTCTCCTCTAAGTGCTTCAGAATTGATTCCTTGAGGACCTGCTCCATGATTTTTCCAGGGACTGAGGTGAGGCTGACTGGCCCGTAGTTCCCAGGATCCTCCTTCTTCCCTTTTTTAAAGATGGGCACTACATTAGCCTTTTTCCAGTTGTCCAGGATTTCCCCCGATCGCCATGAGTTTTCAAAGATAATGGCCAATGGCTCTGCAATCACATCCGCCGACTCCTTTAGCACTCTTGGATGCAACACATCCGGCCCCATGGACTTGTGCTCGTCCAGCTTTTCTAAACAGTCCCGAACCACTTCTTTCTCCACAGAGGGCTGGTCACCTCCTCCCCATGCTGTGCTGCCCAGTGCAGTAGTCTGGGAGCTGACCTTGTTCGTGAAGACAGAGGCGAAAACAGCATGAAGTACATTAGCTTTTTCCACATCCTCTGTCACTAGGTTGCCTCCCTCATTCAGTAAGGGGCCCACACTTTCCTTGACTTTCTTCTTGTTGCTAACATACCTGACGAAACCCTTCTTGTTACTCTTAACATCTCTTGTTAGCTGCAACTCCAGGTGTGATTTGGCCTTCCTGATATCACTCCTGCATGCCCGAGCAATATTTTTATACTCATCCCTGGTCATTTGTCCAATCTTCCACTTCTTGTAAGCTTCTTTTTTGTATTTAAGAGCAGCAAGGATTTCACTGTTAAGCCAATCTGGTCACCTGCCATGTTTACTATTCTTTCGACACATCAGGATGGTTTGTCCCTGTAACCTCAATAAGGATTCTTTAAAATACAGCCAGCTCTCCTGGACTCCTTTCCCCCTCATGTTATTCTCCCAGGGGATCCTGCCCATCAGTTCCCTGAGGGAGTCAAAGTCTGCTTTTCTGAAGTCCAGGGTCTGTATTCTGCTGCTTTCCTTTCTTCCTTGTGTCAGGATCCTGAACTCGACCATCTCATGGTCACTGCCTCCCAGGTTCCCATCCACTTTAGCTTCCCCTACTAATTCTTCCCGGTTTGTGAGCAGCAGGTCAAGAAGAGCTCTGCCCCTAGTTGGTTCCTCCAGCACTTGCACCAGGAAATTGTCCCCTACATTTTCCAAAAACTTCCTGGATTGTCTGTGCACCGCTGTATTGCTCTCCCAGCAGATATCAGGGTGATTGAAGTCTCCCATGAGAACCAGGGCGTGCGATCTAGTAACTTCTGTGAGTTGCCGGAAGAAAGCCTCGTCCACCTCATCCCCCTGGTCCGGTGGTCTATAGCAGACTCCCATCACAACATCACCCTTGTTGCTCACACTTCTAAACTTAATCCAGAGACTCTCAGGTTTTTCTGCAGTTTCATACTTGAGCTCTGAGCAGTCATACTGCTCCCTTACATACAGTGCAACTCCCCCACCTTTTCTGCCCTGCCTGTCCTTCCTGAACAGCTTATATCCATGCATGACAGTACTCCAGTCATGTGAGTTATCCCACCAAGTCTCTTATTCCAATCACATCATAATTCCTTGACTGTGCCAGAACTTCCAGTTCTCCCTGCTTGTTTCCCAGGCTTAGTGCATTTGTGTATAGGCACTTGAGATAACCCGCTGATCACCCCTCTTTCTCAGTATGAGGCAGGAGCCCTCCCCTCTCGCGCGCTCCTGCTCGTGCTTCCTCCTGGTATCCCACTTCCCCACTTACCTCAGGGCTTTGGTCTCCTTCCCCCGGTGAACCTAGTTTAAAGCTCTCCTCACTAGGTTAGCCAGCCTGCTTGCGAAGATGCTCTTCCCTCTCTTCGTTAGGTGGAGCCCGTCTCTGCCTAGCACTCCTCCTTCTTGGAACACCATCCCATGGTCAAAGAATCCAAAGCCTTCTCTCCAACACCACCTGCGTAGCCATTCGTTGACTTCCATGATTCGAAGGTCTCTATCCAGGCCTTTTTCTTCCACGGGGAGGATGGACGAGAAGACCACTTGCGCCTCAAACTCCTTTATCCTTCTTCCCAGAGCCACGTAGTCTGCAGTGATCCGCTCAAGGTCATTCTTGGCAGTATCATTGGTGCCCACGTGGAGAAGCAGGAAGGGGTAGCGATCCGAGGGCTTGATGAGTCTCGGCAACCCATCCTGTATCCTCCTGGGGCTCATATTTGGTGTTGTCTCCATTGTCTCTTCCCCTTTTCCTGTAGGACTAGCCGGTCTTCTCTTCTTCCTTATCCTTCCACCTCAGTGACTACCTGCTGAGCCCCTTCTTCATTTTCCAACTCTGCAAACCTGTTCTTGAGCTCTATTTCTCCTTCACTAGCCCGTCTTTTCTTCTGCCTGGTTCTTTTAGTCACATGCTTCCACTGACCACTTTCCTCACCCAGTCTTCCCTCAGAATTCCTCAGTCCTGCTTCCATCTGCAAATCTGAGCTTTTCCCTTGAGATACCTCATGTCTTGGCTCCATAATCTGCTCAAACCCCTTCCTAAACTCAACCAGACTTTCCACCTGCATCTCCAAACCTCAGATCTTTTCCTCCATCAGCTCTATCAGACGGCATTTCATGCAGACAAAACTCTTACCAGGTACCCCCTCCAGGATCATGTACATACCGCAGCTTCCACATCCAGTCATTTTCATTGTGTCTTCCACGACATGAGTCACTCCCACTGCTGCCTCTGTATCTGTCATAGCCTTCCCACCTAAATCCTGTTAATCTGGGAAACACAAACTACACGAAAACACCACCACCCACAGCAAAAACAAACCCCAAACAAGCACCACAATACAAACTCCCCTTACAAACTCCCACTCAAACTCCCCTGTTTACAGCTCTGTTTGCTGGCTCCTGTGCCGCTTGATCTTAATCTAGATAATAAGGTATATTTAATTAATTTAATTTAAGAAAGTCCCCCCCCCGCCATTCTGTGAACTGTGAAAGAAATTATTACTAGAATGTGTTTCAGATTGTAGTTAATATTTTTGTGAAATGATTCCTTTTAATTTAAGACTAATATTATCCACTTGAGGTACAATCGTTAACTGACTCTGGGCTTCAAAACATCCCTGTGAAGCTGTGTTACTGATCCCATTTTACAGATGGGGAAACTCAGGCAGAGATGTCACATGGCAAGTCAGTGACAGTGCAGTTCCAGACTCCCAAAGTCATGCTAATTTTTCTAAATCATGCTGCCACTCTTTAATATAGACTATTATAAATCTTTATTCAGGCAGTAGGATGAGATATGATGTTGCATGTAAAATGTTGAATAATGAATAATGAATTTTAAAATTACACTCAGTGGTACTTATAGATATATGCCAGGACTAAGGTGTTGGCCTCAAGTGAGTCCTTCGTACTAGTTCAGTGCATTCTGCATTTGAAGACATTTCCATTCAGTGAGCTGAACATGCTACTTCTAGCTTCTTGAGAATGGGCTAGCCAGATATAAACGCACCAGGAAGCTGGTATCAAATGAGTCCTGTTACAGGCCTTTGGTACAGTGCATTTCAGGACTCAGCTCACTCTGCCCAAGTATGTTTTATATACATTTTTACTGTATTAGTCAAATCAGTAAAGAACCACAAGCTTATTCTTAACTTTGAGTTATTGTTTATCACCCATCTGAAGAATATCATTACAAACCCTTTCCATCCCTCTGTCATCAGCAGACTCAACAATTGCTACGTTCTTTTGCTGACTGCCTTGCTACTGATTTAGTACCCACTTCTCTTTAGTTTCTTATCAACATATTTTACTTCTCTGTGGTTTTGAGCCTCTTCTTCCGTCACTAATGCCCTGTATTTCCACTGATTCTATAGTTTCTATCGTCAACTCTACATTGATTCTTTTGTTCTCCTCTCTCACCACACTGTCTTTTCCACTAAGCCACAACCCTCACTTATCCCTCTCAACTTCTTTTCTCGGTTTCTCTTCCCTCACTGCTCAGTGCCTTTGGAGAAAAGTCTACATTGTCTTGGGGGGAAATCCAAGCACCAGGCTAACTTTCTCCCCTGTAATTTTATTCTTTCTTCATTCAACTCTTCCTTGCCAAACGGCTTTATTTTTTCTCCTTAATTGACTCCTATCCTGTAATTTCTGTCACCTTTTCTCTACCTTTAATACCCTTCTCAGATCTTCTCCAACACTTCCTCTTATCCCACTCTCAGCCTGTGATCTTGCCAAGAAAATGTGGATACAATGTAACAGTTCTCTTTTCCCTTCCTTCATCCTTCACTCCCACCCTTACTCACTGAATCTTAAATGTTCCATCTACTTTCCATTGCCAATCTGACTACTGTACTCATCTCTTTCAGGCTCCTGATCTCTCTCCGTCCCGCTCACACCCTTATTTTTCCTCAATCTCTTCCTTTCTTTTGGTTTGGTCCCCTTTGCTTTCAGAAATGATGCTGTTTCACCTATTATGAATAAACCCACCTTCACGCCCTCTTACTTCTCCCATTTGCTGCCAACCTCATTGTGCTTGCTGTCTATTCTCACTATTTGACTTTCCTACCAATAAATGGATCCTCTGCAATGGGGCTTCTGCCTCTTCCAGTCAACTATGACTGCTCTCACTAAGGTCACAGATGACCTATCTCTAGTCAAGCATCCTTCTCCATCAGTCTGCTGCATCAGCACTGTCAATCATCCTCAACATTGCCTTCTTGTTTTTACTCCCTTGGTTCTAACGATACTTTGTTCAACAGGTTCTCCTACTTTCCTGGCTGCTTTTTCAGAGTCTTATTTGGTGGTTTCTTCTTCACCCAACTGCAACAGTGTCCCTCAGAAGTCTGTGTTCCTGGCAACCTCCACTTTAATTACCACCACTGTGCTGGTGACTTCCAAATCTGCCTCTCTACCAGTGAACTGTCCCCTTCTGATCAGCCTCACATCTGTCTTTCCAACCTCTCTGCCCTGCTGGGTTATGCTTCTCACACCACCCTCTGCTCTGATTCCAGTTGTCTCTTTGTTATGTCTGACATAGAATGTAAATTCCTTGGGACAGTGACCTGCCTTTTATTTATCTCCAAATGCTGCTCACAGCTTTGTAAATAATGAATGATACCTCCATGGACCAAAATTCAGTGTATCAGCTATTTTCTGGTGACTAAAAGGTAGCTAGAAACCTCTGTGTTAGCTCCCAGTTTTCTAATACACTGAATTTAAAAAAATTGGGTCCTTATTTCTAAAGATGTCACTGGTGTTTCAGTATCAGTACCACTATCTCTCACCTTTCTTCCACTGACAGCCAAGTAATTGTATGATATGGAATCCATATAATATTGTTGCCAAAAGATGGTCCTGGGAGGTAAGAGAGCTGGGTTCTGTTGGTGGCTTTGCCACAGCCTTCTTATGTGACTTTGGGCAAGTAACTAAATCTCTTGGTGATATGAGAATGCTTCCTTACCTTGCCGGACAGTTTTTGATCTTTTGCTCATTATTGTTTGGAAAGTGCTTTGAGTTTCCTGGGTTTAAGGCATTATGTAAGTGTAAAGTATTATGATGTGCCCCCACTATTTTGAATTCTCTACCACTGAAACATGGGAAATCACCCTTGTTAAGTATTTTCAGAAGATTAAGATTGACCCTTTTAGTATTGCTTTTAGCTTAGCTCATTCCCCTTTCAAAATGCACAGTACCTTGAGAGATTGTTATGACAGGGCCTGTATTAAGTGATGTTGTATAACAACGGGTACATGCCCTATGGTACATAGTGAAATTTGAGAGATTTTTCCCCTGCCAGATTACCAGGTTCATTTTATTGCATCATTTTAATTCATATAACTATTGTTATTAAACATAGATACTTTTTAAAAAGAGAAACATGTATCTTGCTTTTCTGAGCAAGTTCTATCTGTTTTACATCTCTTACTGTTTTTAATAATGTATCCTTCTCATACAAATAACTGAGACTGTCAGCAAGATACGATCAATGTCAGGTATATCTAAGTATGTTTCTGACTATACCTTAGACTCTTAAGTAACATGGATCTCTTATTGAAACTAAACCCAAATACAATATATGTATCTGCACAATCAGATGATTTACAAGGGCCAGATCTGCTCCTCCATTTTACCTCTTTTGCAGATTCAGGGTGACCGAAACATTTCAAGAATTTGCGTCACTTATGGCATATTGTCTCAGTCGAAACAAAGAAAAAATTTCAGAAATGTTTTCATTTTTCAGGCTGGATTCACAAGGGGATTTAGGTGCCATTCACCAAACAGAAGAGGACGAAATGGTGGTGGTGCCCCCCCCCCCTTATACCCAATAGTCGAGTGGTAGGGCATTCACCTGGGATGTGGGAGTCCCTGGCCTTGGAGCAGAGCCTTGAACCCAGGTATCCCTCCTCTCAGGTGAGTACCCTCACCACCAGGCTATAGTGTATGCTGGGATGGGCCTTTTTCAATCTCTCTCTTGCTGAAGCTATTCCACTTTGTATTAAATACTTGAATAGTCATTGGGCCAGAGAGAGTGAGAATGAGTCTAGAGCCTGGTGGTTAGAGCACTCCTCTGGGAGAGGGGATACTCACCTCCTTCTCCTTGAGTTTGTGAATATAGTTCTTCATTTCCATTGCTTTTCTTAAAAAGATTAAAAATGCCCCCAAACCAAACATTTTATTTCAAACAAATGAAATGTTTCATTTGGCCAGAAACAAAATTTTTCTGACTTTTTCAATTTACCAAAAATTCTGACTGATTTGTTTTGGTTCAGCCAGAGCCAAAAGATTTTTTTGATTTTTTTGGAACTGCCAGCAAACCAAATAATCAATGATTTTTGGATGAGTACTCTGCCATAGGAGATTCCCAGGTGGCATAATTCCAAACTTTGCTGGCTCTACACCTAAACTTCCTGCCACTCCCAACATAGGGGATGGGAGTACTGCTAAACTCAGTCAATCCCTGGATAACAGAATAGTCTTGTGAGGACCATTATCAGCCAGTACAAAGAGAAGTTTTGGCTGGCCCCCAGATCAAAGGAGCATAATGATGATGTGAAGCCACTTTTGTCCCCTCTTCCCCCATTGGGTCCTGTGCCAAACACAATTTGGCTAGCCAGGAGGATCTGAGCCATTGATTAATCAGCCCAGATAGCACTCTTGTGTGGTGGAGAAATAAACAGTACTATCACCATTTTACAAATGGAAAAACTAAGGTGGAGAAATTGGAGGCTGAATCCTGGTCACAAAGGTAAATTTCCCATTGGCTGAAATCAGAATCTAGTCCTAAATTTCTTGTCCAAGTTCACAGAGGAAATCAGCGTAAGAGCTCAGGAATTCCAGGCTCCCAGTCCTGTGGTCAGATTGCTAGACCATACTTCTCTTTAGCCATTTCTAGAGAGGTTTATAATGTAACACTAACAAGCACTCTGTTAAGTACACACATGGATATGGAGGTTCAACCGTTCTAAAGGCACTGCCTCCTGCTCAGGGTTAAACCATATTACCAGGGCAGAGTTGAGAAGTATGTGTTACCTTTGTCCATGCTGTAGCTGTTGTGTAGCCAAAAGACTGTCATTCCAGCACCTTTCATGCTCTCATATCCAAATTTAGAATATATTCATGTCCAGTTTCTGTTTCCTTTTTACCAACTGAATAATTACAAGCATTCAGTCAAGCAAAAATGAATACAAGATCATTTCAAATATGTGAGAATCAAGGAAAATGGACCAGAGACATTCTTATTAGCTTAAGTTTTCCCAAACATGTAGTGAAAAAAGTTTGCATAGTAACATCAAGCTTTTTACAATTTTGCAACTGCCCTTAAGAAAATGGAATATATATATATATAATTGATAATGCTTAACAAAACTCAAAAATGCAACAGATGCAGCCAAAAATGCATGTCATTTTGAGCAGATCTTTACAGAACAGACATTCCATATTGTGTTCATCTTTTTCCACAGTCACTGCTATGACAATCTGGTGTGTTTAACAGTTGTTGCTGAGTAAGGGAGACTGGATTGTATATGATTTTCCCATGTCAGCTGAGAAACACATTGCTTTCCTCTTTGGTGGGATAGCTGTACCATTATTACTTACCATAATGTATAAGAATACATTTTAATGTATAGATTCCCATGCCGAAAGCATTTTACAAGCCTTAACTAAATTACTAAAAATAAAATGATAATGGTGTTGTGCCTGTAAAAGTCACAGGACCCAGAATACGGAAACAACATAAACCACCAAATTAGAAAACTAAAAGATACATGAAATTCATCTTTAAAATCCACATACATTATTACTATTTTTATATCAGGAAAATAGAGAAGAGCTAAATATTTTACAGGGAAAATGTGGAAGGGGGATCACATGCTCACATGGGAAACCCATAGGAAGGATTTCTGTGGGCAGGAAAAATCAAAAAATTCCCCTCATAGCATTTCTTCTATTTTGGTGAGTGCAGAATTTGTCTCCCCTCCCTCACCCAATTCTCCTCAATATTTCCAATTGCCATCAATCTCAAAATCTGTGTAGATGCCTAGGATTCATTACGCATATATGGCCATATGTGAAATGGCCATGTGCCTCCCCACAAGTTGTAGGGCAGCTACAGCTGCCAGCTAACCTGCCAGCTCCTACACAGTGTGACTCCAACACCGTCCCTCACAAGTGATTGCCTCTGGGACCCCTGCCCTCCTCCAAAGGAAAGGGACATACGCAATTATGGAGGGGCTCTGCACATCTTGGGATTACATAGTCTTTGCTGTAGGTCTGTGTAGGGTTCGGAGGGCATGCATCATGGCCCCATCCCTCTTGCTTGATTCTCCCCATGTGTGGCTGCTGGATACCACAGAGAGGGGGAATATCCCCATCCCTGAGAATGGAAGATGGTGCAGGAGGCAGCTGGCTCACCTATTTCTGTGCAGGTGGGGAGAGGCCTTTGCTTTAGAGTAGATCTGGCTCTGAAGTAGGTGTGGACACATGCCACTTGGCTACATATTCGTAGCCTCAATCTAAGAGGTCCCATTGACTTCAACTTACTTGCACTTGCTCAGCATCTCTCAGACTTAGGCACACATTATGTAGATCAGGTATTCTGCCAACAGTAGTATCAGGTACTAAACACCTGTAACTGCCTGCCTCAGTGGAAGATTGAGGCCACCAGTGAATATTCATGACTCTTAAGAATTATCCTAACACAGATTATCTTCCTTACAAGCTTTATCACTACCACTTTTACACCTGACAAGTCTGGCTCCTCACTTTGTGTTGCTATTTTCCAGCTCTTCTTAAAATATATGGCCACTTAGAAATTAATGACAGGTTTCAGAGTAGCAGCCATGTTAGTCTGTATTCGCAAAAAAGAAAAGGAGTATTTGTGGCACCTTAGAGACTAACAAATTTATTTGAGCATAAGCTTTTGTGAGCTACAGCTTATGTTCAGATAAATTTGTTAGTCTCTAAGGTGCCACAAGTACTCCTTTTCTTTTTGAAATAAATTAATGGTTCCATTCATTTCAGCTGGACATTTTGAAGAGAATTAGAGCATTAGAAGTACATTTTACACATCAGCTATCCTTCCAGAAATGGATAATTATTTTATTCACATGGATACAAGCAGCTTGTTGGTATTTCAGTCCTGGGTCTTTGTAATTTAAAAGTTGTTGAATTTTCTCTGAGTCAGTATTCTCATCCACTTTAGTTTATTGGAACCATCATCATGAAAACTCCTGGTCCACAGATGTGAAACAAATTACATGGCTTATGCTGTTGCATTCCACTTTATTGTTGGGAACAAAACAAAGCTGGGGGATATACAACTTCTTAAAGTAATTATTGGGGTGGGCAGGTTAATCTAATTTTCTAGACCTTAAAATTTCTGAAGATTTTAAGCCTAGAAAAGTACCGTTTTAAACGTTAATTAGAAGATACATTTGTTTTAAATCAGTAAACCAAAAATATTGACTGAATTAGAAATTAATACATGTAGAGCTGCAGATCTCATTTAGCTTGAGATTTCCTGAATGATATAATTATTAATGTTTCATATACAGCATCTATATGATAAACCTACAGATTCATTTTACGTAATTAGTCTGTGGAGGAAATACACCACTACTTCTGAACTGTCGATTTTCCTGTAACACAAGAAGGAAAACAGTTCAAGTTTCTAAATAATAAATTAAAAACAAAATATTTTAAAGACATCTGGTCCACATCTGTCCAAAGTATACTACTTTAAAGCAGAGTAATTAAATGCAAGAAATATTATAATCACACCTTAGAATAGAGAAAATAACATCTTCCATTTTTTATGTAATTTACCAAATTATGGAAATTTTTATTCATTTATGGTGTCTTTTTAACCTCTCATTCTGTCATAATAAAGAAGATGAAAGCTAGATGCTAGTCCTTCTTTTAAAATAACCAATCCAGTGTTTTTAAGACCTTGACTGCAGAAAAAAAAAACATTCTAAATCTTTAGTTATCTTCAGATGAAATTATAAATGTTTACAGATTATTTCTTATCCATTACTAAAGTAACTTTAAACCCCCCCCATTAGTTACTTAAAGCCCTGATGGTGCAAAAAGACCCCCACATCAGATGTGTTCTTTCTTCTGTATCCAAATATCTAGTCATAAAATTCCATTTGGGAATTTTTTAGCAAATGCATTTGACTAACATATTGCTTCTGCAAAAACATTTGTTTGCCTATTGCTGGGGACAGTGTAAATATCCTAGGAGCATAATGGAGTAAAATCTCATTCCATGGCCAAGTTAGTGATAGAAAAGTAAGGGCGTTGTCATTTTATTCATAAAAATCTACAGAATAATAATTTCAATGGTGTCACCTTCTGTGGTGTGGCAGCGGGGACTCACCGGCTCCCATCTCCAGGTGCTCCAGCCGGTGGAAAGTTTGATAATACAGTGTTATCAGAAATGGGTCAAATTGGGTATCATTCAAAAGCCCTTTCTCCCTCAAACATAATGGTACCAAACATGACAAATCTAGAACAACTATATAGATATATATTTGAGAGAAATGTTTAAAAATCAACATTTTTTAAATTATACTTCAAACACAGATTCATTGTTTACATTAAAAAAACAACCCTCTTTGGTAATCCTAGGGAAGTTAAATGTCCTATATGTCAAGGTTATTCACCAAAGTCATTATCAGAGTTGTCTCTGTCTAGGGCAGTGCTGCTAGGTACGTTGTCACACTGGTTCTCGTGCTACACTTACACAGCTCCATACAAGGCAGTCTGCTGGCCAAACATTTCCAGGCTGGTGAGCATCTTCTCTTTGCATGTAAGCATTTAGTTAGCTGAAGGATTGGTTCGGGAATGTATGGTATTTCACACATAACTAGTGTGATCCGTCCATCCTCCAACACCCATCCAGGTCTGACAGGGGAGGGTAGTTTTGGATGCACTGGATCATCCTGGGTCCATTTCATTGTTTGATCATTTGCCTTCTTGATCGCAGATAGAAATGCATACCTTGTCAGAAGGAATTTTTCTGTCTTTGTCTGTTTCTTGGAAAACATCCACCAACGTAACTTTGCAACTGCATAATAATGGTCTTCAAATGGTAAACTTGGCGTATGAACATATCAGGTGCATTTATGACTTCATCAGTGACTGTCTCAGCCATTCCAGGCATCTTCAGAGCAAGGAGAATCTTTGGAGGCTAAATCAAAAATCTTCCAGTAAATTAATTTGGTCTTTCCAACCAGCCTTCCAGTAGTGTCACATCCTGAAAGTGTCTGAGAACCTGGCAGTACTGTGGTTTTAATGGTCTGAGTGATAGGAAAACATCTCTGAGGGATATACAGCAATTCCGTTCCCCAGCAGGAAGCACAAAAACAGAATCTTGCAGAAGTCTTGGGTAGCATCTCACAGAGAGCACTAAAACATCTGTGTCTTGTGCAAAAATCCAGAGTTTAGTAGCACCTCTCTTTGTGGCATTGACAGCATGCAGGATAATTTTAGTGTCAGCCTCCTCATGGGAACTATGAAGAAACTCCACTGAACAGTGCAAGGCATCCGCTTTGTTACACAATGCAACAAAGAAATTCTTTCAACAATTCCTTGCATGCTAGAGTGTTTTTTCTGCAAAGTATGCAATTAACTAATCCTTCATTTGAGTATGAGACAGCTTCTTTAATGTGACTTTGAAGATGTTTGTGGAGTCAATGATTTTGTATTGGACAGGTGAAATAAGATAGTCTCTCTTCTTTCTAGTAGTATTTTAATTGATTCCTCTACATATGTGTCAAATATGAGGTGGATTATGTCATTGATCCAGTATATTCTCTGTAGCTTCATAATTAAATTAATCAGCCAAATCTCAGCAGGCATTAACAGTTTCTGGTTTGTTGAGAACTTATACCTCAGCCATTTATGATTGCTATATTGAAAGGACTCTGCTGGCATAAGATACCAGTCACATTGTCACTGGGTGCTGGCTTAGGAAGACCAGGCTAGGTATGTATTAGTGTACTTTAGTTTGCTTTTCGTTTGGCACGTATGCCTTCTTCCATCGCATTCAAACACAGCTTGTTGTACTACGAAGAATTTATACTTTCCTAAAGTCTCATGTAGGTCAACATCATGGGGATTACCTGTCTGTGGTTAGCTCTGAAAAAATCCCTGCTATGTTCACTTTGATTTTCTTTTAAGTCATTTACAGCTTTAGTCTTTTCTTGATTGGAGACCTTAGATTGACAAACCTCTGGATAATGCTTTGGGTTTTGAAGACTTCAAACAAGTCATGATCCAAAGTATCCATTCACTTCTCATCACTTGGACCTGTTTTGTCATGATTAATAAGCGCTGGTCTGTCGTACTCAGATGTGCTGTCAATCCAAGTAAGCTCATCCTGTCCTCTTCTTGGCACTTAGCAGAACCTAATGGTGCTTTATTACTTCTGGGAAAGTCATTCCAGCTGTGCATAATATTTCATTCAAAATTCAGTGGAGTTCTGGGGTTGTCAGGAAAAACTGGGCTTCTGTGTTATGCCCACCAACCCCCAAATAACTTTCTTTTTGCTGCGTTTTCATGCTCTAGAGCTTTATCTGAACCAAATGCCCAGCAGGGAATTAGCGACCTTTAAACACTCCAATTTCCTTCTTTAAATTCTTCCCATGTGTCTGGGGCAGACTTCACTACACCTCTTATTTCAGCAATTTACCAGGCAATCATTGCAGAATAGTTGGTTAGATCTAAAGCAAAAAAATATTTCACAAAGTCTTCCAGTCCTGTCAAATGCAAATTCCAATTAGCACTCCGGACAAATGAAATAAAGAGAGCAAAGACTCTCCCACAGCTAACACTTGTCCTGGCATCTTCGACTTTTCCTGGTGCTTGATGTACTTCCTCTGCAACCTTGCCAAATTCAGTGTATGGGTGCAGTTCATGTAGCACACAAGCTGTCACGGAGCCACATGTTTAACCAGGTCCCCTACGGTGGTATTCTCCAAGATTCAGATATTAGCTGGTATTCTTTGCTCCCCGCTAATGTCTAAAAATGATCAAGATCAAAGTAAAAACAAGGATTTTGTAATACATTTCTTTGGGATTGGGTAATGGGGTAGCACCCACCTCTCACGAGCATGCCCTGGTTGAGTGCGTGTGGCTGCACTCTTGGTTTGTGGTGACCTCTGTTGGTGGTTCTCAAGCACCAAGTCAACCGAGTCTCTCACACAATCTGTATGTGAAGCAAACCAGACCTCTTCCGGTATATACAGACCACCAGGGGCGTATCCCAGTACCCCTCTGTTGGTATCTCTGTAGCCCTCCCTGGGTTCAGTCTTTAAATAGTCCCAGCCCAGGTATGGGGCTGTACCCTCAGGACACTATCTTCCTGCAGCTCTTCCTCGGCTCAGTCCTTACTCAGTCGCAGCAGCCAGCCAGGAGCCCCTTCTTGCATCCCCAAGCCCTGCCAGCAACTGATCTGCCCATGGTCCTTCTGCTCCTTCAGCCAGCCAGGAACACAGTTCCAGGCAGCAACTGACTGACTCTAGCCCTACAATTCCTTTTATGTGAGTCTGTGGGGCTCTGATTGGCTCAGTGCTCTCTGCAGCCTCCCTTATTGGCTGCTTCCCCACAACCACGCTAGGCCACTGGAGGACTTTCCTTCTTCTCCTCTCTGGGATGGGGTGTGGTAGGACCCTGTGACCTCCTGCAGGGAGCCTCTGGGCCTAGTACAACCCATCACCGTGATTGTAATTAATTATGTTATGTAATGTATGTATGTTATGTAACTATGTGCGTACTGTTTACAAAGGTATTCCATTAATTTCAGACTGGATGCTGACATCTTAAGCAGTACCTCATTAGAACTCTTTTGGCATTATAAACAAAGTTGATAATCAATACCACTGAACCACTTCTTTCCTAATGATACTGGCAAATCAAGTCAAAGCACTCCTTATATGTATAGTAATCTGTAACATTAAAAAAATTAATCAGGTATCATGTTCTGAGCATGTTCTGTTAATCAACGGACACAATTTTACTTTGTGAGGGCTGCATGTTTGACATGCCTGTATTTAAAGTATAATTTTAAAAAGCTAATTTAAAACATTTTTCTCAAATACATAGCTACATAATTGTTCTAGGTTTACCTTGTTTGGTACCATTGTGTTTGTGGGAGAAAGGGCTTTTGAATGATACCCAATTTGTCCCATTTTTTATGATACTGTATTATCAAAATTTCCACCAACCAGAGGACCTGGAGGGAGGCGGGGGGCAGGGGGGAAGCAATTCCCCACCACACTGCAGAGGGTGACACCATTGAAATTATGATTCTTTACATTTTTACGAATCAAATACCCCTCCCTTACCTTTCTATGGTTAACTTGCACATGGAATACACATGCTCCCTGACTAAAAAATTAGTATGATTTCAGTGTTGTCTGTTCGTGTGGCAGAGATATGCTTATAGCTATATCTATATAGCTTATAGATTTAAATATTTAAATCTGTATGCTATCTAAGTTATTAATTTAAAGAGTGAACACAAGGTCTCAGAAAGATGGGCTAGGGAACAGGCTTAAGACTCTAACAAGGCTGATTTGTGGTCTTGAATCCTGGGCTGAGGAAAATAAAAGTCCATATGGCATAAGCCATCATGCAGGGTGAATGAGCAGAGGAGGAAGTCATGCTTAGGGGACTGAGCCTGAGGTCCCCAATACCAAAAACAGAGGTTAAGATAAACCTTACTCTGATAAGGTAAAAAGTTTTCTACAAATAAACATAACCTAATTCAAGGTAAATTCTGTTTGTTTATTTCAAGGGAACATGACAAAGACCCTGAGAGTTTCTTTAAAGTATTACTGAAACTTAAGGAGATGGACCTACCTTTTCATGTGTCTGTCCTTGGAGAGACCTTCACTGATGTCCCAGGTACCTTTTTGAATGATCTAATTCTTCAGGTGGCAGAAGCCAGACAATTCTAGAAGTTATGGGGTTGGTAAATTACATAGTAAAACAAAAAGATGCTGGTATGTTATAAAATCAAATTGTTATATTAAAAATATTGCAGCGCTCTTTGATATTGCTTGAGAGTATAAAGCCATTTATTTATGATATGTGTTCCATGTAATGCATTTATATGGATGTAAAATATATAGATGTAAGAGATTGGATAGTTCAGAGAATTATTAATGAGATACAGAGACTTTCAACTCTAGGTCACTGGTCTGAATTCTCCACTGACCAAAAGTCATTACTATTTATTTGATGGCAGCTTGGCCTATATGAAATAAGTGAAATGTGTCTTAGTTCACTTCCTAGTGGACAAGTGTTAACATCATAAAGACTACCATCATAATTGACACTAATTGTTGACATTATCAGCAGAAAGGACAAGACGTGGATGACAATGGAATTAAACTATCCTCTCACCCTAAGAGTGGTCCCTTCAAGTTATACTTAAGTCATATATTTATATATTTACATACATACAGAGAGAGAAAGTGACAGAGCATGTCAGATATTCAGCTGGTGTGAATTAATGTAACTATTGACTTCAGTGGAATTTTGCTAAGGATCTGCTGCTTAATATTCCTGTGCTGTCATTTGAAATGTCTGAAATACTGCTATTGTTGTTTGTTATAACTGATGTGTCAACTATGTGCTTGAGCCTTACCAGGAACTTTTTGTTGACTTGAATGAACATACCCCGAATTTACTGCAATTTTTTTTCTATTTCTGGGTCAATTGCTCTATGTACTGTTTAACCTCTGATCAAGTTTTTGTTCTCCACATCCTTAGCTAATAGAATTGTGACCTTGCGGGATGCTTCTTGATATTTGTTGAAATTCAACCCCATTGCCCACACAGTTTTACATTTTCTGCAATTGCCCTGCTTTAAGTGGTAATGGTTTTCTTCTTGGAGATTTTCAGGTAGAGGCACTAGACACTAATTTAGTTTAAATCTAGGGATCATTTACACCATGACCATGTCTTTATACCAATTCTATAATACCTTTGGTATAAAACTGGCATAGAGACTTAGGGCTATATTCAAAAAAGGATTTAGGCTCTACAGGCCCCACTGGGATTCAGAAAGCCCCTGCTCAGCTCCCCCCCGAATCCTGTTGGTGCCTAAACTCTCCTAATACCTAAATTTTTGCATTAAGAGTTCCCTAAGTGTCTATGTTTCTGCCTCTGAACATACGCACTGCAGCCCCATCTCAGGCATCTGGATGCCTATGTCCCAGAGCAATGCATGAACTGGGGGAAGATAGACATTTCTCCGTGTAACTTGTCAGTGTGTTCAGTAAGTATGTTCAGACCTCACCTACTGGACTGGGCCCCTACAGAGAAGCTCACACAAAATCCAAATCTCTCCTTGTGTGTAGTCCAGTGGTTACAGTGCTCTCTTGGGATGCGGTAGACTCCTGGTTCAGTTCCCTTCTTCACCTGTGGGAGAGAAGGGATTTGAACAGGGATCTGCCACCTTTATGGTGAGTGCCCTAGCCACTGGGCTACAGGATAGTCTGACAGGGGTTCCCTCCATCTCTCCTGTTGAAGTTGCTCCACTGTGGATAAATAATTTCAAAAGTAATTGGAGCAGAGGGAGTGGATCCTGGATCTTTTACCTCCCAGTTGAATGCTGTAACCTGCAGGCAGCAGAGTCATTTTCATGCTTGCTCTCTCTCTCTGACCCAACGATTCTTTCACTATTTATCCACAGTGGAGCAGCTTAAACATTGGGCGAGAGAGAGAGCAAGCATGAGGATCCAGTCCCCCTACTCCAATTATTTTTTTAAATTATTTCACCACAGTGGAACACTTCAACTGGAGAGACTGACTGTCAGACTCTGCAGATCCATCAGAGGGAGCCTGGACTTAGGCACCTATTTCTGAGAGAGGGGCAGGGCTTACCACTTACCCCTCAGCTTGGCATCTCTCATTGGTTATCAGAGATGAGAAGGCGCCAAGTGTACTGACTTTTGTGAATCCCATCCTAAGGCACCTGTCTCTCCCCATTCATTGTATTGGGAGCCTACAAGTGCCAAAGTCAGACTTTGTGAATCCCAGTGATTTTTTTAGGTGCCTACGTTTCTTTGTGAATGTATCCCTTGAGCATAAATAGACTTCAAACACTCAGTGTGATGATCCTAACAGGAGTGTATGTAATATGCTGAGTAAGTGGTTATGCTGCCAGTGGCTGGCCCGCTTGCAGGCTAAGAGGCTACTACTGCCATCATCCTTAGAGGTAACAAAGATCATGGGTTCCATCCCCAATGATGAACCAAGGTGAGGCATTACGTTATATAGCTAATATATTTGAAATGCTACAAAAAGTGTCCAGTTTTGTGCTCTGACAATTAATGGAATGCAGTAAGGCATTTCAAATGTATTAATCTGATTCATTAACATGTGACTGATCTCTAGGGTACTAATGTGACTCCTTTTCCCTAGTATTCAACCGTCTTTAATGTTTTTATCCTGACAACACTTCTGTGGGATAGGGAAGTGCCATTATTCCCACTTTACAGATGGGGAACTGATGCATAGTGAATAAATGATGTGTTCAAAGTCATACAGGAAGTCTGCAATGGAGCAGGGAATTGAACCAAGGTCTCCCAAGTCCCAGGGTAGCATTTTAACCACTGGACAATGCTTCCAGTCTATATAAGTGATGTTTTTTCTTAGCTTTCATATAAGGTCCAATCCAGCACTCATTGAAATCACTAAAAGACTCTCATTGGTTTGAGTGGGCACTGGATCAGGTCCATAGTGCACGCTTCCAACTGTCCCACAATAAAGACACTCTAATTTAAAACACTAAGTTTGCATCTCAGTGTAATCCTGATGCACTCTCATTTCACATCAGCATAAATCACCTTGGTGTGGCATATCTGTCTAGACAGATAATCTCCTGGAAAGGAACACTGCAGCACATTTAAACCAGCAACCACCAACCTCCCACTTCCAGTTACTCTTATGGCAGGATCCAGGTCACTGATCGTCAAAGGTGAAATGACATGCCTTTATGCAAATTCTACATAAGTGACCATCTTACACCCAAAATCAGTAACAGAATATAAATAAATATATACAATTTAAGCTAAGTAGTTAAAATCAGTACAACCCTGATCCTGAGTGTTCCCAACTCCCGCACTGGAAGTTAAGGATATTAGCACTAAAGCTGGTCAGAAATTCTCTGATGGCACGTTTTCCCATCAGAGAATGCTGATTGATTGAAATTGAAATGTTTTGTGAAGACAGTTTGATTTCAGCAGCATATAGATGGAACCCAGTCTGGTCTCCATCAGAAATCTGCCTGCTTTCCTGCCAGCTCACCTGCCCAGCTCCTTAGCAACCCACCTGGTGACTTGCTGGGACCTCAAGTTCCAGGCTCCTGGGTCCTTGGAAGCTTCTGTGGTGGGCTGACAGGGAGCCTGAAAACCCTGAGAGCCAGAACTCCAAAGCTCTGTGGCCCCTGGCGCAGCTGGGGTCCCAGGCTTCTGGCTCCTCTGCAAGCCAACAGGCAGGATAATGGGGAACTGGGAGCTGGTAGGCCCTGGGAGCACCGGCTCCCTAGCTACCAGGCTCATAGCTTCAGGGAAGCCACCAGGTGGATTACCCCAGACCCAGGGCTTTATTCTGCTTCACAAAGTCTTTCAAAATATTTGGTTTTCATGTCAAATTGAAATGAAAACACATTTCAAATGATCAAAATTCTATGTGAAATGGAATTACTTTTCTCCATACAGCTCTAATCAGCACATCTAAGAAGATGCTCAACACCTCCCAGAACCAGGACCTTGTTTTCTGTTGGTTAAGGCAGGATTCTGTATTTGCCTTTGTTATAACTGGTAAAAATACTAACACCTAACGCTGTGTAAAATGCCTCTTTCTGTGTGCTTTTGACTTTAATAATCTCTTCAAAGTAGTAGGGGAGAAATGGAATGTGAAACAGAGATATTGTATTTAAAATAAAATTTAGGGTTAAGAACTCCTGTGGAGAGCTTCTGGTTTATGTCTATCATGAAACAAGTCATTAATCTTTAATATTTGCATATAATACTCTTCTGCACTTTGCTTCTTTTCCTGGCTTGTGAGGACAACTGTTCTGTATAAAGTTTTACACAATTCAAAAGAACTGGAGCTAATTCTGACTATACACAGCTTATGTTGGACATATTATACAAATAAACAGTAAGAATAATGAAACCTTATTTTGGGAGGATATGCAGTAAATTAAGTAGCTTTTTTAAACTAATGATGGGTGAACCTCAAAACATTGGTAGTTTGGCTCACATATAAACCTGCTTTGTATATTTTCACCTCTTGAGTCAGTAAAATTGGGCTTGAAACAATTGGTCTTAGAACAAGCTTATTTGTTAGATTTCTAGTATTTCCTGCTTCCTGTTCAACCAGAAATATCACAAGAATAGTCTTCTTTCTAGTATTCTGGCACTTCCTCCTCTGGCCCTAATAGGAAATTAATCTGGTCTAAAATAACTATGTGGACCACTGAAGTTGTTCGATTTCATTTGAGCATTAGGTGAAGATTGTTGGTCCCGTTCTTCTGTGTTGGGTTGTTTGTTTGTTTGTTGCCCAGTTCTTCTTTTTATATTACTTTATGAAAGCCAGTTCTCCAAAGGCAAGTCTTCAACAGAGATGCTCACTTGTGCGCTTAGCGACCTCTGGCACAGGAATTTGGAGCACTCTTCAGAGAGAAAGAAAAATTCAAAAGTTTTACTGTACAGCACAGAATTCTTCACTAGCCACATGAAGGCAGTGTGCCTTGCACTCCAGGTAAGACAGAGGGAGTATGACTTATCCTTCATAGAATCATAGAATTAGAAGGGACTGCAAGGGTCATCTAATCTAACGCCCTGCCAAGATGCAGGAATTGTTGTGTCTAAACTATCCAAGACAGATGGCTATCCAGCCTCCTTTTGAAAAATGTGGGTTATATTTTCCTGGTGGCTCCAAGAGGAGTACTGGCTACTGTATCATTTATCTGCCTTTTTCAAGGTGAGTCTTTTCTTTGGTATTCTGTTAACTGTAACAGGGACCACGACCCGTCCCTCTTCCTGGGGCCTGCTTGCTGCCCCAGTAAGGCTCCAAGAGGCTTCAGGCTTGTGCAACCCATGTCTTTATTTACCTACAGTTATCCCATCACCAGTGTCTATCTATTTACAAGCTTTACAGGATTATTCAACCTCTTTTACAAGCAGTCAGCCTTCAGCTAGGAGGCCTTGGGTTCCCTCCCTCCCTCACTGACTGACTTCTCCCTGGCTGCCCCCTTGGCTTCTGGCTCCCTCCAAGCCTTTATAGCCCTTGGCTTGTCAGGCCAGCAGGTGTTGCCAATCCTCAGGCCAGCATCAGGCTTTTTCCATCAGCCCAAATCTGCTTCTCCTGATTGGAGCTGACTGGGCAGGGGCTAATTAGATGCTTTTGTACCAGCACCCTGCTACATAACCATTTTGTGTTAATTTTGTTTCACTCTCTCCACCAGTGGAATGAGGAACAGGACAAGCAGTTACACGGATATCTGGACCAATGACAGGTCTAAGGTGCAACCTCTAACAGCCCGCAGTTTTCTGTGTAGCTTCTGTCATTGATATTGAAGTGAACCATCATGGCTAGAAATACAGAAACTCTCATGAACCATAGTGATGGGAGCAATTTAGAAGAATCTAATGACATTCAAAGCTTGCAAAGCTCATCTTTTCCCCAAATATTTGAAAACGGGGGAAATAATAAGTATGTAGAATTCTTGTGGGGAAAGGGAAAACTGAATTTTTAAGTTGACTGTCTTACTTCTGGTGGTTTATATTTACCCATACTATTCACTTCGGATAAGTTTTTAAATTATGTCTAGGGTACATACAGCATATGGATAATTGTCCTTTCTTAAGCATTTTTATAAATCCAAACAAACAAATATAGAAACTGTTGTAGCCATCCTGGATAGAAATGGGTGCTATATATGACTCAAGAGCTAGGAAACTCACTTTCTGATGGCATACAGCACTTGGTTTTAGCACTGATTGACTGACACATTGGATCTTAAAATCACTACATTATTATTATCAAAAAGAAAAATTATTTTAAATAATGTTCAGAGATTTTAAAGTGTGTCTGTTAAAATTGTTTCCTTTCCTGAGTTAGACTAATATAGGAGGAGGGGTGAAAAAAGTAGCACCAGATTCTAAGATATTTTTTCTGTAAAATATGTGACACACACAGAATATATGATGGTGTCCTGTGGAGACAAGTTTTATTGGCAGTCATTTTGGATGATGCTACGTATCTTATTTGTAGCTTCTTGTGATGAAGAGAATCACTAGCCAGTGTGCTGCCTTCTGGCTAAGAAGGGCATTGCAGGGTTTCATCCTCTGTAGTCCTGCTGACCAGATCCATCTATGGTCCCCTCTTGACTTGTGACTCTGCCCTCCACCCGTGTCACCTTTGTTCTCATTCCTTCTGGGGTAAACCAGGATTTTTACCCAATAGTCTTTCTGGCCTCTAGTGTCTGGAGTCTTCTGGCTAGTCCTCCCAGTGAGGCTGGAGGGGAACCCAGTACCTCCCTCTACTATGTGTTCCAGCTCAGGGACCTTTGTGGCAAGTGGTTACATTCTGTCTGGTCAGACCTCTTGCTTCTTCCTAGCCTACTTCCTCCAAAGTGTCCACCTTCTCCTCCAGGAGTTCATATTCTCAGCAAGAATCTGCCCTAGGTTCCAGCCCCTAGTCTCAGTATTCAAGGCACCAAAAGAGAAGAAAGTAAATTAACAGAAATAAGGAGCGGTTCCAGCTTCTCTGTCCTACCTGGATCCTCCAGCAGTCTGTATTATTGCTCGGTGTTCACAGTCAGTCCAGCATAGCTTGGTTTTCTACAGTGCTCCTTTCTGGGAGATGAGGGTCAGAGGTCTGTCCACCTCTGCAGTCTGGGGTCTTATGAACTGAGCTTCTTCCTTTTGTAAGCTCTTCCTCCAAGATTGGCATGTGTCACAGGTGTGAAAGGGTGGAGCTGCCTGAACCCAAAGCTGCTCTTTAACCCTTTCTTGCCTGGTTTCGGGGTTGTATACACACACTTCTACACATCATGAGTAATGCAGATCCTCCCAAATTCATGCCAATAAAACATAATATACCACACCTCATCTTTTTATCGTCTATCTATCCATTCATCCTCATATATAAATAGA
Organism: Lepidochelys olivacea; assembly: GCF_965140295.1. Lineage (NCBI taxonomy): Eukaryota > Metazoa > Chordata > Testudines > Cheloniidae > Lepidochelys > Lepidochelys olivacea. The sequence goes on along the minus strand of NC_140421.1, from coordinate 23,630,156 downwards.
CTTTATATTAAGGGCAATGTGATGAAATATGATTCATCACAATGGATTTGAGGGGCCACATTCCCTGTGAATGTTATATGTGGGTCATCCCTAACAAGTGCCAATAAAACTTATGGCACATACTTTACTGAAAATTTATTTAGCGACTTTTTCAGGTTTTGTAAAGTAATTTAAAGGTATTGTATTTTATATTCTCTCGTTATAAGACTAAATTCCCTTAGTATCACAAGTTCTTACTTTACACGCTTTGGAGACAGAGGAAAATATAATTGATACATTTTATAGAATACCTTAAAAAAGCCAAAATCCCACTATTGAGGAAGAAGGCCATACTAGTTAAAATAACAACCTGGTTTAGAGGCAATGAGGAAGCAGCCATACAAAATTTAAATATATATATATATATATATATATATATATACATATAAAAATTTTGCATAGCCACTTCCTCATTGCCTCTAAACCAGGTTGTTTATATATAACAAATTGAATAAATGAGAGGTTGATAGGAATGAATATAAATCAGAAGATAGGAATTGTAGAAAATTGATAAGGGAAGCTGTCATAAATATAAAGGGAAGGGTAAACCCCTTTGAAATCCCTCCTGGCCAGGGGAAAGCTCCTCTCACCTGTAAAGGGTTAAGAAGCTAAAGGTAACCTCGCTGGCACCTGACCAAAATGACCAATGAGGAGACAAGATACTTTCAAAAGCTGGGAGGAGGGAGAGAAACAAAGGGTCTGTGTCTGTCTGTGGTCGTCTTGGCCGGGGACAGAACAGGAATGGAGTCTTAGAACTTTTAGTAAGTAATCTAGCTAGGTATGTGTTAGATTATGATTTCTTTAAATGGCTGAGAAAAGAATTGTGCTGAATAGAATAACTATTTCTGTCTGTGTATCTTTTTTGTAACTTAAGGTTTTGCCTAGAGGGGTTCTCTATGTTTTTGAATCTAATTACCCTGTAAGATATCTACCATCCTGATTTTACAGGGGGGATTTCTTTATTTCTATTTACTTCTATTTTTTATTAAAAGTCTTCTTGTAAAACACTGAATGCTTTTTCATTGTTCTCAGATCCAAGGGTTTGGGTCTGTGATCACCTATGCAAATTGGTGAGGCTTTTTACCAAACCTTGTCCAGGAAGTGGGGTGCAAGGTTTTGGGAAGTATTTTGGGGGGAAGGACGCGTCCAAACAGCTCTTCCCCAGTAACCAGTATTAGTTTGGTGGTGGTAGCGGCCAGTCCAAGGTATAATATTTTGTACCTTGGGGAAGTTTTGACCTAAGCTGGTAAAGATAAGCTTAGGAGGTTTTTCATGCAGGTCCCCACATCTGTACCCTAGAGTTCAGAGTGGGGGAGGAACCGTGACAGAAGCAAAGAGACACAAGGAGAAATCTATGGCCAACAGAGTTAAAGCTAATAAGAAGGAATTTTTAAAATATGTCAGATACAAAAAGAATCCTGACAATGGTATTGGTCCATTAGTAGATGGAAATGGTAGAATTATCAATAATAATGCAGAAAAGACAGAGGTGTTCAATAAATATTTCTGTTCTGTATTTGGGGAAAAAACTGATGATACAATCTGAATATATGGTGATAACATTCTTTCCCTACCATGAGTAGCTCTTTAGCATATTAAACAGAAGCTACTAAAGTTAGACTTTTTTTTTTAAAATCAGCAGGTCCAGATAACTTCCATCCAAGAGTTTTAAAAGAGGAGCTTGCTGGACCATAATGTTGCTTTTCAATAAGTCTTGGAGCACTGGAGAAGTTCCAGAAGACTGGAAGAAAGCTAATGTTGTGACAATTTTAAAAAAGGGTAAACAGGATGACCTGGATAATTATAAATCTGTCATCCTGACATCAATCCCCGGCAAGATAATGGAGCAGCTGATATGGGACCATAGGTGCTAGAACTAGACATGCTGGGGGTACTGCTGTACCTCCTGGCCTGAAATGGTTTCCATCATATACAGGGTTTATACTTTGGTCCAATGGTTCTCAGCATCCCCATTATACAAATTGTTCCAGCACTTCTGTACAGGACTCGATTAATAAAGAATTAAAGGAGGGTAATGTAATTGATGCAAGTCAACATGGGTTTATGGAGAGTAGATCCTATCAAGCTAACTTGCAATATTTTTTTTGGTAAGATTACAAGTTAGTAAGTATAATAGTAATAAAAGTAATAGTGTTGACATAATATACATAGACTTCTGTAAGGCATTTGACTTGGTACCACATGTCATTTTGATTAAAAAACTAGAACAATGTAAAATGAACATGACACAGATTAAATGGATTAAAAACTAGCTAACTGATAGATCTCAAAATGTAATTGTAAATGGGGAATTGTCATCAAGCATGTGTGTTTGCAGTAGAATTCCTCGGGGATTGCTTCTTTGCCCTATGCTATTTAACATTTTCATCAGTGACCTGGAAGAAAACATAAAATAATCACTGATAAAGTTTGCAGATAAAATGAAAATTTGGGAAGTGGCAAATAATGAAGAGGATAGGTCACTGATTCAGAGCCGTCTGGATCACTTGGTAAAATGGGCAGAAGTAAACAATATGTGCTTTAATATAGATAAATATAAGTGTATACATCTAGGAACAAAGAAAGTAGGCCATATTTACAGGATGGGGGACTTTATCCTGGGAAGCAGTGATTCTGAAAAAGATTGTGGTGGATAATCAGCTGAACGTGAGCTCCCAGTATGATGCTATGGCCAAAGATCTAAGGTGATCCTGGGATGCATACACAGGGACATCTCAAATAGAAGTAGAGGTTATTTTACCTTCATATTTGGTACTGGTGGCTGGAATACTGTGTCAAGTTCTGGTGCTCACAATTCAAGAAGGATGTTGCTACATTGGAGAGGGTTCAGAGAAGAGCCACAAGAATGATTAAACGTTTAGAAAACACACCTTATAGTGATAGGCTTAAAGAGTTCAATCTAAAAGAGAAGATTAAGGGGTGACTTGATTACAGTCTATAAGTATCTATATGAGGAACAAATATTTAATCAAGCAGAGAAAGATATAACGTGATCCAATGGCTGGAAGTTGAAGTTAGACAAATTCAGACTGGAAATAAAACATTTTTTTTAACGTTGAGAGTGATTAACCATGGGAACAGTTTACCAAAGGATCATGGTGGATTCTCCATCACTGACAATTTTTAAATCAAGATTGGATGTTTTTCTAAAAGATGTGTTGTAGGAATTATTTTGGGGAAATTCTATGGCATGAATTATACAGGAGGTCAGACTAGATTATCACAATGGTTCCTTCTAGCCTTGGAATATTTAAATGAATCGATGAGAATCTATGAATAAAAATCTAAATAATCACCCATTTCAGTGTACAATATTCAGGACCACCAGATCTAGAAGCAAGTGTTGTGTATCCCACTGGAAAGTTTGGGAATCCTTCCTTTCCAAAGTTGATAAAACTCCCATTTCTAGAAGTTAAGGCAAACAAGATATTGGATCTTAAATCTATCAATGGGCCTCAGACTAATGTG
>NC_140421.1:23521628-23621628 GCF_965140295.1 Lepidochelys olivacea | reverse complement strand
ATTCATAGATTTAGCAGATGATTTGTTAATTGGAATAAAAAGGTCATTTACTAGCCATTTAACAATAGATCAATTGGAATTCTATTTATTATTTAACTGGTAATGCTTAAGAATTGAAATAATTAATAATCGCATTATTGTCATGATATACTTTTCTGCTAAATGACAAAAATATGTGAAAGTTATGATCGTGTTCTTTTTATATTGAATCTAAAATCAATGTAAAATATATAGCGAGTGTTATTTCCAATATATTTCAAACTCTAGGAATTATGATCTGAAAGGCGTATAGTATGTAGGAGTTAATGTTCGATTCCAGGAACCTCTGAGGAAATATATTCAGTTTTTACTGTGTAAAGGTAGAAAATTAGTATGTAAATAAGATCATCTGCAAATGAAAGAATAATTCCAAATCTTTTCCAACAAAGTATAGAAATATTGGATTCTAATTTTACTAATTCCTGATACAGACAAAGGTTTTGGTAAGGGGATGTTGCATAGCCAACTGAAGATTCAGATTGCTTCTTGGCCTGCAACTATTACTGAAATGTCCATGGTTTCACTTTTTCTTTTACAATGAAAGAAAATGTTAAAATTCTACTTGTTTTGCTATCTTGATACAATATTTAAGAACTGAAAAATTATCAAGTAAATCGCATACTAGAAACATTTTCCCTTAATAAAAAAAATATAGTTGTAGACTTTGTACACTTTGAAATTTGTGTTAATGTTTAAAATGTTGCTTGAAAAAACATTAAATTACAATTGTTTAAAGTTTATTATGACAAAATTAGCTCTTAATACCTTGCTAAGTATTTGAGAGAAAATGTGTATCTTGGTCCTTCTAAGGTTAAGGACAGATTTAAAACAAAACTTTCTTTCTTCCCCCCCCAAAACTTAGCAGGACAAAAGGAAACAATTCTTTCTGAACCAGGTTAGGCGAATGTAATAAAATAAAAACAAAATGCACAGAAACACATTCAAATGCATTTGTTTTGTCATTATAAATTTGAAAAAGTGATTGTTGACAAGACCAGGAAATAAGCTGAAGTTAAAAATAAAGTCCTCCTTTGGTCAGCATGTTGGATAAATTCAAAGACTCTCATAAAATAAACATATTTTAAAAAGTGCTTTGAATTTCACTGAGTAATTTCTGGCCAACAGAAATTACAGTTGTATCTTCAAAGTTTATTATATGTCAGATCAGTGATCATTATGCAGAAGGAATAAGTTAAATACTCAGTACTTTAACCTGTTCAGTTACCAAAATGCAAATATAAACATGATAATTTCTCTTTAGATTTGCTATTTGATAACTTTCTGACATTCTTCTGCAATTATAAAATATTTAGGTTTGATATTATGGAAGGTTATGTAAATTATTCCTCAAGAAAACAACAGTATAAACCACTAAATGCTTTGGCAAAAGGTTCTTGACAGTATTTATTAAAATAATACAAATTTTGTGTCCTGAATCACATGATCTGAAGCATGTGTATAGAATTAAGATGTCCCAACATCTTGGCACTTTTCTTAGACAATGTTTAAGTGTAACGTTTGAATTCCTATAGTTTAAGAACAAAACACTTTATGTCAGGTAATTGTTATTGCATGAATATCCTTGTTTTTCTGCAGCATTATTAAGAAAAGCTGTCCATACTTCACCATGTTGTTACATGTGTCTGTCTGCTGATTATAAAATGTGTTAAACAGTATTTAAAAAACAAAAAAATGCAGAGCCGCGCTTTGATTTATTCAGTGAACAAAACATATGCTCGCTGTTCTGTTCTATGTAATTCATATGATCAATAAAATTATCTTTAAAAAGAGCAACTTTGGCAGTTAGAAGGATTATACTGCTGAACAGGGAAAATGATTTACTTCTGCTTTATGCAGTCAACTTCAATGCTGTTGAACCAAAAGGTGTTTTTTGGCTCACTGATGTATTGTTAATGTATTTGTTTATTATTTTTAATCTTTAGGATAGAAGCTGTATATTGTGGTTGCTATCCACTATGTCCTAACGCTTTGGTGTATCCAGAAATATTTCCAGGTAGCTGCTTTAATGCACATTCTTTTTGTTGAAATTTAATACATGATTCATGTAAAGTTTGAGAATAAACTTAAGCAAAAGCAATTGTTTATTTGGCAAGCCAACATGTTAGTGTTAAGGAAAATTTTATGTGTTTTAATACATTAGACTAAGTTTATATTTACCATCTGTTCTTTCAAGATAACACAAAAGCAAGTTTTGAAATAGCATTCTTCATTGTTAGCATACACAACCCATAATGATACATTTTTATAAAAAGGTCAGTGCTGCTGCAATGGCTTGCAGATTTTTTTAATGATATACAGAGAGAAAAATAGAGGCCTGAAAATCACACCAAATTATTTAAACAATTTAATACTTAATAATATGCAACTGTGGTACAGGATACACACTAATATAGTACCAGTTCTTTGAAAAAATCTCATCACTAAATGTATCACATATGCATTGTGTTACATTAGAATAATGTATTTTAATCACCCAAAGGAGATGTCTAAACAGCACAACTACACAGTCTTATTTAGCATTAAACATCCTTGTGAGCTGAGGTAACCTTATAAAATCATGCTTAAATAATGTAAAACACGAGGCGGCACAGAGCAATATGCATTTTTAATTACTAAAGTGACTAATATCGAGTGTGTGCTTTGAGGTTTTTGTTTCATTAAAAATGTATCTGTTTTTCCTGCAGCTGAATATCTGTATTCTACACCTGAACAGCTTTTTAAAAAGCTTCAGAATTTCTGCAAGAGACCAGATATTGTAAGGAAACATCTCTATAAGGTAGGTGTTCAGAATAGTTTTACAGGATATAACGCCATATTGAAGTACAAAGAAAAAAACTTAAAAAAACAACAACATTTAATTAACATACTAATGTTTAAAGGAAACATGCTAGGGAGGGATATTAGTTGTTACACTAACAAGGATTAATTAAACTAGATGCCAGTTGTATTAACCTAGGCCTTATGAAATACATACACTTAATGCATGCTACATGCTTTTTAAAAAATTTATTGTTTTCTAAAATGACTGTCCTTTACATTTGGACCCAAGAGGCTTATAAAAATGAACCTGGATTAATGTAACTCATTAGTTTAAAAGGAAAGTAAAAGAAAGATCCTACAATTATATTAATGAGGATAAACCTACCTTACTATCATAATTTAATCTGCAGTCTTCAAGAAGTCAAGGTGAATGACATCAGGTAAGTTCCTTTTGCCCCTCTTGGAATTATTTTGGCAATTATTGTGAATATTTAACTCTTTGTACTAAAAGTTTAAACGAAGTAAAAGTTAACTCTTAATGTGCATATAATTTCTTATATGAAGAATTGAGAAGAAAGTTTACTGAAAGCATCATTTACTAATATTTATCCTACCATTATTCTTTACAATTATTTCTTTAAAGAAATAAAAGTTTAAATTGTTGGAATGACCAATAAAATTCTGATCCATTAGTCTATGCTAAACTTGCTTTCAGTTTTTTAATATGCATTTGTATGCCACGGTAGTAATTAAACTTTTCTTTAGTTACGTGTTTGTAGATCATGTACTGATTTTTACATTATTTCACTAATAACCTATTATCACATGGTGATGTTTTCATAACATAGCTATTATTTTTACATGTGCTAATGTGAAAATTTACAACATTGAGTGCTAAATTAGGGTTCTTAGAAGCTTCAAGTGCCCCGGGGACCGGCGCAAGGCACATTGCCTGAGCATAATAAAGGCATAACACGTAGCATTTTAAAAAGCATCTAGGTCAGTTAGGAGCCTGAGACCTATTGAAAGTCAATGGGACTTAGGCTCTTAAGTCACATAAGCACTTTTAAAAGTTTCCCCAACATCTTTAGAGGTCTGGAGGAGCATGGATAGAGGTGGCCCTTATGATACCTGTTCAACAAGGTTAGAAAGTGCTCTCCTTTTCTCTGTAGCCACCCCAGCATGGAGGTAGTAGACCTGCCAAGTAAACCTCTCCTAACCTGGGTCACTAATACTACTAGCAGCCCTCATCCCCCGTATTCCCATGCTCCTTCCACTGTGAACCAGAAAATGCCTGGCCTCTCAACGCAGTCATCACCTACCCCCTCCCTCCTTTAGCACACCCGTGCAGGAGGAGGTATAATTTAGTCCTGAATGTACGTTTGACTTATTTTGTGACCTAAAAATAGACATTTACATAATGATACATCAAAAGAAGATGTTGTTTCTGCAGGAAACAGTTAAACTTCAAGTAAAAAAGGAGAGAACCAAAAATGCAATTTAACACCCAATTTCAAGCTCATTATCTTTCATTGTCTATTAACTTGGCAATGGTTCAGAAGGTAGCTCATAATAGTTTAAAATGCTGACTGAACACTTCCAGTATTCAGCATTACTTCTTGAGTCAGTACTATACATGGAGACTTCAAAGAGAAAACAGTCCTTAAAACGTTTACCTTGACATTTCCCAATTTTTTGCGTTCAGTTAGCAGTTTTCTTTCACATGGATCTACCTTATGCGTATGGATTCCTAGCTCCTGCATGAAGGGAATGCTAGGATGCTGAAAACAGAAATAGTGGCAGAACCAACATTGATACTAAAAGGGTATGATATCAAAGTATTGCACAGAGTGGGATGTGTACACAGCCCCATAAGCAAAATGCTTCATTTGCGTCCAGTGCCTCCTTTTGAAAAAACACTCCTTGGTGAATGAGTTATAAGTAAAGTGCCACCACAGAAATGGAGCAGTTTATCACATCACTTCAAGTTGCAGATTATTAACCTGCAACTGAGTGTTTGCATGTTTTAAGCATTTGTAGTAGTTTTTGAAACAAGTAGCACTGGAAAGACTGGGAAAAAATCATTTTAGAATTACAAAAGTAGAGCTTGATCCAAAGCCTGTGACAGTCAGTAAAAAGATTCCCTTTGACTTTAATGGGCTTTGGATCAGGCTCTGAGAATGTGAATAAAGTTCTTCCCTTTTGCACATTGACCCAAATATACAAGAATTGTTTATTTTGCAAATAAACTACCATTAAAAGGTTCTGAAAGAATGTCCACTTAGAAATGTGTTGTAAATTAAATACTTCTTAAGACACTTTAAACTAGCAGTAAACAATACCTCAGCAGTGAACTCATCTGGGGCATACACATGCTTATTTACAGATATTAGTTGCTTTACATTTAGGAGTCCATATACAGAATGTAGAGTAGGGATACAGGAAAAGTGGGAAAAGAGATCTGATATGGCAACTTGCTCCTTTTTTCTTCTTTCATAGCCTTTTCTGGCATGCTCCATTACTAGAAGTTCAAACTACAGCTGTCTGTTCCTACAAAGAGACATAAAAACTCTATAAAAGCAAAAAGAATATTTTTCCTTTACATTTTAGACATTCTGTCTCATAAGTCTTGAAATAGAAATAAGCCTTTGCTTACATTTTCTGCTCATTTTTGTTGCCATTGTATTATTAAGAGTATTGAAAGTAGTCAAATACATTGCTGCATTATTCTGTCCATTTTATGCAGTGCTTGTGCCAACTTATAAAGTTAGAGGCAAAGGAAGATAGATGATACATGTTACAAAAAAGGCAATCAACTTAAAAAATTTAGGACACCAAAGGCTGTGTTCTGAATAAGTCTTGGGTGCACTGTGAAGTATAAAGTGAAGCCAAGTACCTCTGAACGCCCAAGCAAAGCTGATATCTACCAGAACACAAGGCCTGGAGTGTCACTATTTGTGTTAATGGAAGTTCAAACAAGTAGTCTCCCTCCCCTCCTCCCCCCTGCCCTCCAATCCCATGAAAGCGAACAAGCTAGCACAATAGACTGTAACAGTTAACTGTATATTACATAAATACATATTTATAGTATTTTAAAAACATACATAAGTAGTGTAAGTACCTAATAAGGACTTTTCATGGTACACACTGTTTACCCTTTATACTTTAATGGCATTGAAAGCTCATTTCAACTTGAATGCTCCATCCCACAATTGATTAACAGATGAAGAGGGGATAGCTATCACACAGAATCATTTGTTAGCAATTATTTGCTCTGCTCTAGTTTTATTTAGCTAAAAGTTGGTCTTTGTTTTTTTTTGTATTCTAAGCCAGTACACTCTCAGTCAGAACTAAACAAATAACAATGGCACATCAGCTCCCAATGCCAGCTTAATGAGCTAGGCTTTCTATCAACTTCAGCTCATACAGGCAAATTCATTCATATATCAGTTTAATTGAGAGCTGAATTTGGCCAGTTTTCTGATATTACTATTATTATTTCTGTAACACCACAAGAGTACATTACATGTATATGAAAAGATACATTACCTGATTTGTATCTCATTTACACCAGTTTAAATCAGGAGTACCTCCACTGAAGTCAGTGACATTACACTGGTGTGAAACAAGTTTAAGTAAGTAATATCCCAGTCAGGCCTACTTCCCCTGCCCTGAGTAATTTACAGTCTAAGGGCTCAATCATGCTATTTAGTATAACTAATCGGAAAAAATTCTGATGAATCATTTTTAGTCAGGATTTGCCAATTAATTGAAAATTAACTGGTTTTTGGAAATGGTTTGATTTTGACAAACTTCTGATGGACCACAGAACCTCAAAGCTTGGGAGCTTGCACTTGCAGGGTTTCCAGGCTCCCAATTCCTTTTCAACCTCTCATGCAAGCTACCAAGAATACAGGGCTTCCTGGGCTTCCAGGCCCATCGGCTCTGGCAGCCCGCTAGCCTGGCTGATAAGGAGCTAGAGACACTGCAAGCCCTGGAAGCTGCTGAATAGAAACTGGCATGACATGATTCTTGTCAGTTTTACTGCTGCCCAGTGGTGACACTGGTCGGCCTCTTGTTAACTTGACACTAAGAGTCTGTTCAGTTTTAATACTGCTATTCAGTGATGGGCAGCAGTTAAACTGGCAAGAATCATATCAGCAGCTGCCAGGGCTTCCAGGGTCCCTACCTGGGCTGCAGCCTGCTAGGCAGACAGCCAGGGATCCTTATGAGCATATATTGTTTCTAGAATGAAATATTCAATGATTTCAGTTCTATGAAAATTTCGGAGGTTTTTTTCTCTTTGTCCCAATTCAAGGCAGAAAAAATTATGGAAATCTCAAAACCTTTCCTGGGTTGGGAAAACCATTTCCCATCCAGCTCTCCTAATTAGGCATAACTAGGTTTTGCAGGCTGAGCGGGCTTAGAGGGAGTGCCAGGAGGCATTCTGAGTTCCTTGGTGCACAAAAACCAGTCACACACCTGCACTGAGTGCAACATATACCTGCCCTCACCACTGCACAGCTGGCTAATTTCATTGCTATGAGCATGGTGTGGGCTGTTCCTGCTCTTTTTGGGGTGTCATGCATCCAAGAATAATAGCACAGGAGAGCAGAGACTTGCGGTTCTATGCAGCTCTTATATAGGTCATGCAAGAGCATGGGGAAGCTTTACTCCTGAATCATTCCTCCCCTCCCCCAGGAAAAAATAAATTGCTCGCCCACATAAAGGTGAAGGGGAAACTGTCCCGTTATGAACATAGGGACTTCAATATTGGACCAGATCTATGGTCCATCTAGTCCAGTATCCTGTCTTCAAAGCATCCAGCACTGGAGGCCTGAGAAGGTCTAAGAACCCTGCCACAGGCAGATGTGGAATAATCTACACGTGACATTCCCACCCAAGGTGTCATACTAATCTCTAGTAGTTAGAGATTTGCTTAAACCCTGGAGCATGAGGTTTTATGTCCCTTCCCAAAACTGTAATTTACTATTATAATTCTGGATATTACTGTTATCTGAATAATCATCCAATCGCTCTTGACTCTTGCTACATCCTATGGTGATGAGTTCCACAGTATAAGGATACGTTGAGTAAAAAAGTATTTTCTTTTATTAGTTTTGAATTTTCCCACCTCTCAATTAAATTGAATGTCCTCTCGTTTTTGTGTTGTGAGACAGGGACAATAAACGCTCCCAATCTCACTTCTTTATGCCATTCATTATATGTATATATACACACATCATGTCCACTCTTATTTGTCTCCTTTCTAAGGTAAATAATGCCAATCTTTTCAATCCTTTTTGAAATGGGATGACCAGTACTACACACAGTATTCCAGATGAGACCATATTATCAGTTAATATAATGGCATTACAACATGTTCTGTATTATTTTCCATACCATTCTTCATGCATCCAAATATCTTGTTTACTTGTTTGACCATAGCTGAAGATTCAGAGGTCTTTAATGAGCTGTCTGCAGTGTTCACCACATCCTTTTTCCTGAGCTGATAACGTTAATTTAGAACCCTGTGAGGTGTATGTGTAGTTCAAATAATTCTATCTCGTGCACTACTTTGCATTTTGCAATAATGAACTTCATCTACCATCATGTTGTCCATTCACCTAGCCTGGTTAAATCCCTCTGTCGTTCCTCATAGTCTTCTAATTAATTTTGTGTCATCTGCAAATTTTGCTACCTCACTACTCACCACCTTCATAAGATTAATAAAGAAATAATAAGTGCTAACTAACATCAGACCTAATATGGAACTTTGAGAAAACCCAGTGTTATCCTTTGCTGTGACAAAAATTGACCATTTGTCTCGTGTCTCTTAGCCATTTTTTGATCCATGACCACACTTTGCCTCTGACCCCATGATGACTTAGTTTTTTTAGTAACTTTTTGTGAGCAGCTTGTCAAAGTCTAAGTAAATTACAGCTACTTGGTTCTCCTTTTTCCATTACTTTAATGTCACATTCAAAGAATTCTAATAGATTGGTGAGAGATGATTTGTCTTTAGTTTCTCAGTTACTTAGATGTTCCATTGTGTTCCTTGTTAGAAATATACAAACAAGCAGGGGAAGGAGAGTGACACAGTCATGTCATTTGGATTGTTTAGGATAGACAGGCTACTTTTTGATTCCAGGTGGTTTTATTTATTATCTGTGATATTGTTATTCTGATTTAAAAGTATTTCATGTTGTAACAATAGCAGGGAACAGATGATGCATCAGCCTGCACCCTAAAATTGATTATTGAAACGTTAAAATTAATGAGGAAAGAATTACAGGCCATGCTGGTTTGTGCACTGGAAGATGTCTGGTGTACTTCGCAGATGGCTTAAGGCAGTTAGCCTCATGCCTCAAAATGCATCCAAGTCACAGACCCACTATCTGAGCACTTGTTTCCAAAGGCATTTGATGTATTTGAATGTTGAGTTCCAAAGGTAATTACTGCATTGGTCAAGTTTCTCCTCCTAGATTCTTCTCGACCTAATTGTTACTTTAAAAAAAGAGGACAAGGTGGTTTACAGGGTTTGAACTGAGCCAGTTCAAAGTGGTTTAGTGAACTGTTTTTTTCTTGAATGTTTGTATATTGTTCTTCCAATGTCAGCTTTCCTATTAAATAAACTCTAGTTCTTATAGTTGCAAAGATAATCTTAAAAATGTTAATGGAGCATAAACTGATGCAGCGCTGTCTACCTGAATCTGCAGATATCCTGAAGTAGTAGCTCTGAGAATAGGGTGAACTGGCCCTCTTAATTTGAATGAAATGTTAACTCTGAAGTCTAATGATGACAGTTTAAATGGCAATTTTAATTATTTAATTGCTGATAAAATCATACAAGAAAAAAGAGAGTACACTGTGTTATGGAAAATTACTCTTCTGCTAGTGAAATCTTGTTTTCATGCCTCCAGCGGGGGGAGTTTGTTTTGTGGGTGGAGCTTGGAAGTGTACCAATTCTTCCTGTACCCCCTCCCCCTCCAACTCAGCTATTGGTGGTTTAGAAACTTTTGGTTGACTCATATTCCACTCCTTCGCATAACAACCAGTGAGGGCCTTTGCAGTTTTATATAATACAAACAAACAAAACCACACACATATTCAGTGGTGTAATGGTACTGGCTTATCAGAACACCATAAAATCTAAACACACTTCCACTGATGTACACACAATGGAGAAGGACATTATAATTTATTTGTATCCTACAGCAGGTTGTTATGAAATAAAGGCCAAAAAATCAGGACTAGTCTGGTAAAATCAGGACTAGTATCCACATTACAGCTACTCAATCCTGTCAATTTTACTTCAAAAAATATTTAAATTGAGTTCAGGGCATGTGAAAAATGATCGATTAAAAATGCTGGAGACTGAAGTCTTCCATCCACAGAACTGATAGTAATACAGCACACCGTAAACGTCCATATAATGCCCCCGCCATAGTCTTCCCTGTCTAAAGGTGGGAGAGATAGTTTGGTCTTCCTGCCCATTCAGTCCTTGGCAGCATCTCTGCTGAGACTGCCAACCACACTTACAGTTGTTTGTTGGCATGAATACTTGTCTAATAGCAAATAAACTGAGGCTGCCAAATAATTTCCTGTAGATCATTTAAAAAAAAAATCAGTAACTGAGTCACTACTGACCTGGATCAGATTTGAACCAGTGGCTGAGGCGAAGAGCAGGCATCATATCCCTTCCTTAGTCTTCTGAACTTTCCAGCCCCTTTCACATTATTTAATAGAAAGTGAGTGTTAAAAATAAGCATATTTGTAAACCAAGTTGTGCTAAACCTCATGATTGCACCATTCTTAAACCAAACTGCACAGTTCCTAATTTTGGTAGAGTGATGCTTCACCTGTGACTGTCCCTTTAAAAGTGAAATTTGTTTCTGGGGAGAGGAAATGAAATCATCACTTAAGCATCTTCTGGTTTTGTTCTGATTTAAAAATTTCTCGGTCAGACATGACGCCCCCGAAGCGCAGCAACGTGCTGATATCAGGTGAGGTCTTTGCAGCAAACAGCACTTGTTTACAAAAATGATCCATCCTGGGATTGGGAGTCTAATACTTTGATCCAATCAGAGGGCAGGATTTTCTGACCCTGGTTTACAGTAGTATTTATGCTATCTGCACTACTTCCGAATCTACCTCCGAAGAAATGAAATAATGCTATGTTAATCAAGCATTCATGTTGTTTTGTTCACACTAAGGACAGCTTTTTTGTGTTTTAGCAGCTCATGTTCCTTCATTTGAATCCTTTTCTTTTTCTCATAGGGTGAGATGGATCAGTTTTCTTGGGCAGCACTACGTGGTAAATTCAGGTCTCTGCTCACAACAGAATCTAGGGAAGATTTGTGACAGATGGGGCTAAGTCACAAACTTGCAGCCTAAGGCAGAATCTGTAGAACTTTCCAGAGTGTGCCCATATTTACCTGATCAGAGAGAAAAGAAAATCTGCAGAGGAAGCTGAGCCTGGCTGCTTGTCATAGCTGACACAGAGCCATCTGCCACAAACCTGTGGCGGCTTCAGATCTCCAATCCCTGCCACCACCCCAACTCAAATTAAATACAGATTCCTAGAGACGTTATGATGGTTACACATGTCCTCGGCATCACATGCAGGAGACGGTTCAAAAAAAATATGTGGCCTGTTGTATAACCGCACTCATGTATCCCATATGTGGTGCCACATTGAATTTCCGGTTGAATCTGTTTTTATCCTTTGTACTGGATGACATGGTGCCTGAATTCTTTCTTTTTGCCGACATGATGGCAGCCAAACTGCAGCTTCAAACACTCACACTTGGCTGAGTTTCTACCTAGGTTGCCAGGTTATCATTGGAGCCTTATTGTGTCCTCAAAGGGCCACAGGGCCTGAAAGGAGGATCAGAGTGCTACTGGACTAATTGGGCAGCCATCTACAAATTGTTTGTAGGCAAAGCACTTTTCTTTTTGCAAATTAATGACTCTCTGGCACAGGGTTTTTAAGTGAAGGTATTAATAAGGGGTCTGGCAGGTATTCCCATGATTCACAGTTACATTTGCATTTAATTAATCTTAAAGAAAGCTGCAAGATAAACAGCTGTAATTCAAACTAGCATGGGAAATATGCTACATGGTGCCATCTATCCGATAAAATGAAAGCTGAGACACTTGTTTTATTTCTCTCAAGGATGGAGAACAAACAGATAACTGTCAAAATACTTCCAATAAAAACCAATAGTTTTTATGTAACTGCAGTTCATCAAAAATCTTTGCATTCAGTTACAAATATAATCTTTTAAAGATAAATCACTTATGATTCTAAGCATTAAGCTGCTATGTTTGCTGATGTGAAATGTTTTGAAGATTTAGATTGTACAATAAATTTTTAATAAAGTGCTCACTGCAATTTTTAATTAACATATCTCATTCATGTATAAGTGTGTACATCCATCTGTATGCTTATCACTGTGCATGTCCTTGTGACAGAATCAATGAATACAATTGTGTCTTTATCTGATGAATTTAGAATCTGTTTTGCAAATGATAATAAAATGTTATAACAACTCCAAGATTTTCAACTGTATTCTGGGAAGAAGCAAGAGGTAAACAGGAATTCTCGGTAATTCATTATGGTTAAAACTCTGCTAACACTGCCATCTCTTAATTGACAAATAAGCTTTAACTTCCCTCGTTTGGGGCAAGATAGCTACTCTTCCCCCACCTCCAAAAAAGCCTCTATCACCTGAATACTAATTGAGTTTTCTTCTTTAGGTTTGCCAGTGTTTCCCCCAGTTCCACAGTACACCCCAGTTCCTGCCATTCAGAGAGGAATGCACTGAGTAATATGTTTCCTTCTTAAACATTCTCTGTTATCCATACTTGTGAACTATGAACTTACAACTCGGAAGTGGTAGTTAATCTATTTTGTTATACCATCAAGCAGTGTAGTGGTCTCAGATTTTACAGTGTGAGAGATACTGTATGCATACCAGTATTCCATGTATGCTTTTTGTTGATCAGGGAAATTATTACATGACATTCTGATTGGTCACTTGTAAACATTGTGATGTTTTACTGATACCGAAGAAATGTAATTTTACAATAAGCATCTGTGCATGTATGTTTGCTTCTCCCTATTGGTACATACACTAAAATGACTGCAAACTTCAGCTTTAAACCTACCGTTAGACATTTAATGCAACAGTTAAAGCTGTCATTTCATCCTGACAGTCAGTCTAGTTGTTGCTGCACTAATACTGTAATAATGCTACTTTGCACTTGTATAGTACTTTTCATCTGAGTATCTCTGCAAATATTAAATGTCACAACATCCATGTGGAGGCAAATAAGTATTTTTTAGATGGAGAAATTGAGGCATGATGTGGTTAAATTGCTTAAAATATCAGTGTCAGAACCATCAAAGGGATCTAGGAGTCCTGATTTCCTGCTCTGGCCCATAGGCAACAATCCCCTCACACATTGTTCTGACGCCCTTGCTATCCCAAGGCATGGTATTGTGAGTTAAGAACATTGAGCCATATCCAAAAGCCCATTAAAGGCAATGGAAAGACTCCTATTGATTTCCGTGAGCTTTGGATCAAGTCCAAAGAGAGAAGCAGGCCTTAACTCTGGATGGGTTTTTTTTTTTTTTTTTTTTTTGGTTTTTGGTTCCATCGCTGTTAATTTAATGTAGTCTTTTGTATGTGATATTGTTTTATAAATGCATCTTTGAGAACTTAATTGATTCTCCACTACTGATGAAGAGTCATTGAAATTTCAGGGAGGAATAGAAGATTCTTTCTAACTGTTCAGATATTTATATACTCCCATTGCTGTAGTAATGGAACACATTGAGGTACTTTCATGTAGACCTTTTCTAGATTAGGAAAGTGGTCAAGTTTAGGTCAGACTTCACTAGCTAAGCCTGACCTGAACTAAACCTTTTTCCAAGTCTAGTCAAAATTTTAGATGATGTCACAATTTCCCTAGAACCGGTAAGGTTGTTCTTTTGAAAGAAAGTGGAAGTCCCTGTTACTTTTCAAGGCACATAAATTCTTAGAAATGTAGAACAGGAAGGGACCTCAAGAGGTCATCAATTCCAGCCCCCTGCGTTGAGTCACGATCAAGTAAGCCTAAACCACTCTGGCAGGCGTTTGTCCACCTTGTTCTTAAAAACCTCCAATGTTGAGGATTCCACAAGCTCCCTTGGAAGCCCATTCCAGAGCTTAACTACCCTTATAGTTATAAAGCTTTTCCTAATATCTGACCTAAACCTCCATGCTGCAGATTAAGCCCATTAATTCTTGTCCTACCTTCAGTGGACACAGAGACTAATTGATTTCTGCCCTCTTTATAACAGCTCTTAACACGTTTGAAGATGTTGTCAGGTTCCCCCTCAGTCTTTTCTCATGACTAAGCATGCCCAGTTTTTTTAACCTCATAGGTCATGTTTTCTAAACCTGTTATCATTTTGTTGCTCTCTTCTGAACTCTCTCCAATTTGTCCACCTTTCCTTAAGCGTGGCGCCCAGAATTGGACACAGTACTCGAGCTGAGGCCTCACCAGTTCCAAGTAGAGAAAGATAATTATCTCCCATATCTTATATACAACACTCCTGTTAATACATTCAGAATGATATTAGCCTTTTTTGCAACTGCAGCACATTGTAGAATCAGATTATATTTTTGATCCACTATAACCTCCAGATCCTACCACCGAGCCAGTTATTGCTCATTTTGTAGCTGTTCATTGGATTTTTCCTTCCTAAGTGCATGTCAATGCACAACTTGAAATG
The DNA here is from genome assembly GCF_965140295.1 of Lepidochelys olivacea. Classification (NCBI taxonomy): domain Eukaryota; kingdom Metazoa; phylum Chordata; order Testudines; family Cheloniidae; genus Lepidochelys; species Lepidochelys olivacea. Next base: position 23,607,023 of record NC_140421.1, on the reverse strand, counting down.
CTTAGTCTGTGGACAGAATGTACCCAAAAAGTTTATATGTCAGCAGATAATTAGAGAGTGTTTGTGGATCTGCATGTGCTCATTTATTCTTCGTACTAATAGGATTTAGTATTTTTAAAGTCAAAGAGAACCTGTTATGGACTAATATCCTGATTCCCCTCCTAAGAGGAAAGACTTATCTACCCCATAAGGGTTCAATTTACACCCACTTACGTCTGCAGAGAAAACTTTTGTAAATAAGGGATTCGCTCCCTAGACACCAAGAAGAGCTGTGGGGGGAGAGGCTTTCCTCCATCATTGCTTTAATTCATGGCTAGCTGCATAGGAGGCCCACTGATAGAGGATGCCTGAGAAATGTTTTGTATAATCAGCATATCTCCTAAGTGCACTAGGCCAACCCCCTTCCTGGGTAGCACCACCAGAGTTCTGGGCTATTCTGACCTGTGTCAGTCAGGCTTCCAGGCACAGTGGGTGGTATAAGGTTTGTGAGAGGCTTGAGCCAGTGCTTTTCCCCTCCATCTCCAAAGAAGAGGATTTCCACCACAAGAGGCCTGCAGCCTGGGTGCTGCTATAGTGTGAAACAATCACAAAATTGTGTTTGATGGTGTTCTTAGTAGTGTCTCAGGACCAAGGAAGAGCCAGCCATTCTGCACAAATTCTTCTAAAGCTTTTACTTTAAAAATGTTATAGATGCAAAATTTGGTTTTCAGTGCTGTAGTCCATATTCGCATGTGTAGCCTATATTTACTGGGCTACTCATGCAAGTAAGAGCTGTAGGATCAGCCCTTGCCGTTATGTATCTTGTATCTATTATTGGTTCATCTACATTGAAATAGGAACTACGAGCTCTTTGATATAAATTATTAGTTTCATTGCAGGTCTAGTAATTGCCCTTTTGATCTTTGATGAAATGCTTTTCTGTGATGTCTTACACCAATGGCTCACCATAGATAGCTCTCTGCCACCTTCACCTGTAATACACTAGGGCTCTGAGCCTGCACTCCTTGCATATCCATTTAAGTTACTGCATATTTTGAGTGTTCTGGGAATGCAAGTTTGTTCCACAAGGAAATTATTTTTCCTTCTCCTGTCGAAGAAGAGAAATGGCTCTGTTTACACAACGGAAATTTTTGCAAAATGTTCCCGCCATTGATAGCACCAGTTCAGCCTCATGTTGGTAGCATTGGGAGCCCTGGTACGGACATGCTGCCATCCATGTTTTATACCTTGTGTCCTCTGACCTTGCTCAAACCTGTAGTAAATGAGGATGCTGGATTTGTCTATACTGATACCAGTAGGCTGTGCATATAAAAGAACAACATTAAAGTAAAAGTCTGGAGCAAATTCTGCTTCTCCATTACACCTGTATAAATCTCCTAGGGGTATGCTCTGGAGTAACTGAGGACAGATGTTATCCCTCATTTATATTTTTAAAGGCAACAAATTTCCTTTGCTCAGATCAGTGCAGACATCAAGGAACACCTTAAATTGGAAAAATTCAAGGGGAATACTACTACCCTGTAATAGACTAAGCTCATTTTTACTAAAATACTTTAAAAATGCTTCAGTGTGTTAAACTAGGCTTCATCTTCAAATGAAATTTTTGCCACAGACTTATAAAGCTTTGCAAATAAGGTTTTATAATAGAAACGCTGTCAGAACGTTAATTATAGGGTAATAAATAGCAATGCTATATTATCCTCTGATATTTCCTTACACTCCTAGTGAATATGCACAGCTGTTGTTGAAAACTGGTAATCCAGTACTATATAACCATATTACATCTAGCACTTACAACACACCCTTCATGTAAGCAGCATCATAGAGCACTTAACAGGGAGAAGAAGAGAAAGCTGCTTCTAAGTAGAAGCCTTAACTGAACAAATGAGCTTTGAATTTTAACATAAGAATCCCAGTCAAACCAGAATTCTTGATCTTGCCAGGAGAGGCATTCCAAAGGCAAGGAGCATGCCAAATACGAAGTCTTTGCTCCAGCATCATGGAGGCAGTGCTTTAAAAGCCAGCATAACTTCACGATCAATCAGGACTAGACTGAGCAATAACATCGCAACCGAAGCAGGCATAAAAGTTATACAAAGCGTTTGTAATATGGAGGAGGGAGTGGAATTTTAACAAGAAGAATTAAACTCTGGAAGAGCCCCTTTTCTTCTTGATGAGCTGGGCTGGCTGTAAGAAACCAGAGAGACTTCCAGGGCCAAAAGGATGTAAGTGGGGGGTAGAGAAGGAAATCAAGGTTAAACAAGGCCAATCCGATCTAAAAATAATAGAAAGCGAGACCAGCCCCGCGGAAGTGCACGAGCCAGCTGCACTTCCGAACAGTGCCAGCGCGAAGGAGGGAACCAAGCGGGGGAGACGGGACTGGTTCCGCGCACAGACCGATGCTGTCACGCACAGCACATGCTGGAGCTGCCTTGGTTCTCGCAGGGCTCAGGGGCCGGAGCTTGGCACCCAGAAGATGGTGTGTTTTGCAAGAGATCCAGCAAAGGCGGAGGAACCAGAGCGGAAGGGAGGAAAAGATCCCCTGGCTGGGAAACGTACATGTTAGGAAGCGAAGGGCAGCAAAGACTGGTGCACTGGGGGGGGAGGGGAGGGCGGAGCCTGGCCCTGGGTTGCCCCCAGCCCTAAACGGGCGTAGGGTCGAGTTTCAGTGCGAACCAGAGAGTCCCGAATGTGGAACGCTCCCGGGCAGGTGCCAAGCGTTTGCACTGGAAAGGGACCTCCTGCGGTCTGCCCCCAGGGCCGCCCCACCGAGCAAGGCCTTAGCGTCCATCCACCGGCCACCTCCTTTTGGTTTCCGGGACAGACAGGCTGCAGGGTCTCCAACAACTTCCCGAGAGTGCAGGGCTGGGGGCCGCCGGGTCTTTACAAGTGTCAGAGTTCCCAGCAAAATGCTGCTTGGACGTGCGAGCCTGACACTGAACGGGAAGAACAAAGCGGGCGGGGTGGGGGAGGTTGCAGCCGAGTTGTGAGCAAATCGGGCCGGGATCGTACACGCTGCACCGCCCCACACCTTCAGCGCCGCGTGCTCCTGGAGCCTCGGGTCCCCCACCCAGGCCAGAGCCCAGCCCGGGGGTCGGCGGCGGGGAGTACTAACAAAAGCAGCCGCGTGGAAGCAGCAGTGTCGTCTGAGGCTGCAGAGCGCTTGCTTCTTGGGAGCAGCCTCCCCCAACGTGTTCTCCTTTTGTCGCTCGCAGCTATGTTCTCTGGCTTTCACATCCACTTGGCTGTTCACACTGGAGCGCGAACGCTGTGATACTAGGCCAGGAAAATAGAAGCAGCAATAAAACAAAAATCAAAAAAGAGGAAGGGGGGCTGGACGGGCTCTAATGAATCGCTTCGCTTTAAACACTTAATTTAAAGCTTAAAACGCTTGGTGAGTGACGATGGGGGGGGGGAGAAGCAAAATATGCTCGAGTGGAGTATTAATAGTCTTCCCCCCCCCACTCTTCTTTTTCCTTCCAAGAGGTTCCCCAGGCTCCTGGGTACATCAGCAAACTGTCCTCCTACGTGCTGGAGCGTGCAGCTGCAGCGCGGCCCCGGGCACACACCTACCCACAGCCACTATCCAATGCCTTTTACATTGACACAGATTCAAAACGAAGAAGGAGAGAAGGGACTTTCTGACCAGGCCGTGGGCTTCCTTGTGCAGCGCCCGTCCGCGGGCACAGGGCAAACGCGGGACAGGGGCTGTTTGCCTGTAATCCGTAATTAGGGATCCCACACTCACTGGCTAGCCCTTTGTGGCAAACGCCAAATATGCCACCGCATCTCCCAGCCCTGGAATAACCATATTTGTACCGGCGAGGGAGGAGGTGCGGGGACCTCTGGAGGCGGGAGCTGGAGCTTGCTTTCAGTGGGTAGTTGTTGTTTTTTTTTGGGGGGGGGGCGACATTTAATTGATGACCCGTGCAACTTTTAACCCTTTGATTATCCCAGGGAGAAGCAGAAAGAGATGGAAGTCAATGAGGCGTGTTCTGTTTCTCCCCAAAGTTTCCATTGCGGTTCTCCACCCACCCCGAGCTATCCTCGCGGCTCTTCTTAATTTCTCACCGACGTGTCGTTTAAAAGAGAAGTTATTTGCTCGGCTAAGGCTGGGCTCTGCATACGTTACTGCTGCCGACTTTCTCTCCTCTGTCCGTGACGGGGGGCATCCCCCCCCCCCCAAAGGAACAAGAGGGACCAGTGAAAGGGATGCGGCCAGCGAGCGGATCTGTTAGTTTCCCGGGAACGCTGGCTCATGCTCTCCGGCACAGCTGCCAGGAGCAGCGCTGGCTCTCTCGGCACGCTCCGACAGCGCCCAGTCCCCTCCCCGCCCTCGCGTCCTGGCCAGCGCAGATCCGGCTGCTGGCCCGGCCTGGGAGTCGCTGCTAATAAATCCCTCCGAACGGGGGCAAAGGCGCGGGGGCTGTGCAGGGGAAAGAGAGAGAAGACACCGGTAGTTTGGGCGGGGGGGGGGGTGGGGGAAAGAGGAGAGAGCAGTGGCAATGAGGCGAGGGGGTAGCAGCTGAAGTCCTGTAGCAGTGCCGCGCTCCCATACGGCTGTGTGCAGCCATCCCTGCTCTAGTTAGTTATCGCTCTGTTTTATTGGGTCTTAAGCTCCCTCTTTTTGTCCTTCCCGGCTCTGCACCTCTGGGATCCCTTTGCTAGCAGGTTCGTGTGTATTTCCCCACCCACCCCTTTTGGCTGCAGCATTTTTTGATGCAGATCTCCATCCCAGGCAAAGCGAGCCCAAGGAAGGTGTAATCCGTATTAACCATGCACGCACGAAAGGCTGCAGCTTTCCCTGCTGCAGAAACACTGGGGGCACAGGCAAGGAAAAAATCTGACATTTAGTAACACTTTCTTCTCTTACCTAGCCCCAGAAGGGGACCCAAGGTGAGGATTTATGCATTGTCGGGTTTTGGGGAGGGGGGGCTGAGGTGCGATCCCCAGCGAAAACAACGCTTGCTTTGCTAGATTTTGTCGTTGATTTTTGATCGGAAACTTTGTTCCCTTCAAAAACCCCACGTGCTGTAGAAAGAATGTTAACAGCAGAAGATGTGTTGTCCTTTGGCAAGTGCGTCGTTACTAGCTCAGAGGGAAATATTTACTAATGTCCTTGTACACCATTTATAAATAAATGACCAACAAAGCCAACAATAATAGCAGCAAAAATCACTGCTTCCCGGGATCGCTTTCCCCCCGGTGTTTAGTGGCTATGCAGTGTTATGAAGTTTAGGTCCAGGATTGGTTTGTATTTGACTTTTCCCTATGTGATGGCCATGCTTGTGTCAGCCTGGTTTGTTGGCGTGCTGCAAGGCTAGCCAGTAACCGGGCAGAGCAGTGACTGCGTCTTCGGATTGCAATCCTGGCCCTAGTGAAGTCCGTGGGAGTTTTGCTGTTGACTTATATCGGGGCAGGTTCACACTGTATGTTTCAGAGCTGTTTTTACACTCAGGCAGGATAGATCTGTTGGCCTTTTCCCTTAGCCCAATACTGTATCATTCACATTTCCCAGGGCGTTAGCAAAGTGTGGTTTCCCTGTGACAAGGTGTTGGTGTCTGCATAAAAAGGGAGAGTTGAAGATCAAATTAAGGAGAGTGGGAGGGATCCTTGGAAAGGGCTTAACCTTTAGCGCTTTGAAGGCAAAACAAGGCAATTCATTGGAAAGACATGTCTGTAAACAATGATAATTAGCCTTTTTCAAAATCATAATACTGATTAAAATCTCTGATTAATTATTTATTCATCACAGAACCTCTTTGCAGACCTGGGAATACTGATTGAAAACTAAGTGCCTCCTAGATTTTGTATTGCAAGCAGGAAAGAAGTATAAAAGGGGGCTAAGAGGGGCATGAAAGAGGAATCTAAGCAAACGGAATTATTTCAAGATCTGTTACTTTCTTCTTCTTTTCCTGTCAGTAATACATCTCCCCCCCACCCCCTGCACAATTTTGCTATTATGAAAGTGTTTCTTGTACTAAATGCAGGTGTTAGACTGAATTCAGTTGGTACTAAAATTGCAAACACACTTTGGCTCCTAGGAAACCAATTGAAGACGTACTTCTTTTAACTCCATAACAGCAGGTTAGGCAGTAAATGCACACTGATGGTCAACTAGCCAATTATGGTATAAATATCCCTTGTTTACAGAGAGGTGTTAAATGAGCCTTTAGAGTACAAAGGATCAGACTGTCTAAGCTACAATTTGTGTTTCATCCCATTATGTCTCCCCTAAAATGGCCCATGCCACTGTAGGTAATGTGCACAGGGAACATGCTTTTCTCTGTTGATGTTAGTTTACTTTATTTCAATGCACACTGTTGTTTACTTTTTAAAATTTAAATAAATGTCAGCATTGTATAATTTCCATGTTAACAAAGCGGTGAGCAAAATCCCTTGTATGTTTATAAAATATTATTGTTTAATTCACATAGTTTAGGAATTCCAAATGTTGAGAATAGGAAGGAGGCCAAATACCATCTGTTTATAGCTATGATGCATCGTCATATGTGGACTTAAAAAAAAAAAAAAAAGCTTGGTCCACCATGCCACTATTTTATTTGTTCAGAATATGGTGTGGAGTTGAAATCGCTGGCTGTCATTTGCAAGATTCTCCAGAGTGGTTTAAATTTAAACAGGAAGGGAGGAGAAGTGGCTTTTCTGTTTCTGTCAAATTAATCAAACGGATTATCGCTCCGCCACAACCAGTGCAAATGCTAGTTGTGTCACTTTTACCCAGCCTTTAATATTCTTGGATGTTGGTTTAGTCAGTTTTTTATAGACTCTGAGAAACAGCATGAGCAAGATTTTAAAAAGTGATTAACAACTTTAGATACCTCATTTTTGGGGTGTCAAATTTCATAGAGTCATATTCATATGATCGTATGATTTTAGGGCCAGAAGGAACCATTATGATAATCTAGTTTGACCTTCTGCACAGGCCAAAGAATCTCACCCAGTAATTTCTGCATCAAGATCATAGCTTCTGCTTGAGCTATATTGTGTCTTTTATAAAGATAAGCAATCTTGATTTAAAGACTTCAAGGGATGGAGAATCCACAATGGTTCTTTGTAAGTTGTTCGAGTGGATAACTACCTCACTATTAAAAATTTGCTCCTCATTTCTAATCTGAATTTATTTTGCTTCAGCTTCCAACCATTGGATCTCATGCCTTTTTCCTGTTAGATTAAAGGACTGTGTACTATCCAGAAATTCAAGCCACCTTGAAAGGCTCTGTTTTTCCACAAGTGCTTGACTCTCACCCTCTGAAAGTCAGGCTCTTTTAGGATGTCTCAAGTTGGGCTCCCAAAATCACTAGTTACTTTTGAAATTTGAAGTACAATATGAAACAAAACATGCATTAATAAGGCAGGGAAAGTGTGCTAGTTAATAATTAAGTATGCTACCAATATATTGCAAAAATACCTGTGAATATTAGTGGGTTTAGAACTCCAAGTTAAAACCCTGTTAAAAATAGTATATGCTCCAGCAAATGCCATGCCATTGAGTTGTCCATAACTTACATTCTAAATAAAAGGTAGTGTGTATACTTAACAACAAAGGGAGTATCCCTGAGTTAAGAAGATAAGAAGATTTTTGTTCCAAACCCCAATTAGTTAGTACGTCAAGCCTTATAGCTGTCTTTGTACCTTTAAGATCTAGAGAATCCCTAATAAATGTACTTAAACTTCCTAGTGAGGGCCAGTGTCGAGAATGCAGAGATTAGTGTTAGCATTACTGTGCTTTCTCAGTGCATCACAGCTGCACTTGATCCTGCTAGTGATAATGATGCTTGGAATTACTGAGGTGTCTGGATGTCACATATGGAGTCCTTTCCCCAAGGATGAGGAATAATAGCTGCACTCAGGTGGTATGGGGAGGGTAAGAACAGATTTGCAGTTGTGTCTGTGTCTGGTGCATGGTGACTCTCAGTTGTGCCAATTTATTAAATAGAAAGGTAGATTCAGAAGCAGGGCTACATCTTCCTTACTCCTGCAGCAGGGGCAGTTGTACTAGGTTTGAAAAAGGGACAGATGTACAGGTGGGGGAAAATACTATAGTCCTGTTCCAGCATTGACAGAATACAGCATCAAACATTCTGTGGCCAAATTCTTAGTAATTTTCATAATACCACATTTCAGGAGACTATACGCTGTGCTGAAATGCCTATAACTCTGTTGTTTGAACTTCTTAGTTTCTGCTGTTACATTTAAATTACAGCATCTTGAATTATTTAGCTACACCCAGTTTAAAAAGTTAAAGCTTCTTTTGCTACGGTGCACAGTACTGTGCTGATGTTTCTTATGGCTGATCGTGAGACTTCAAAAATCCTCTCCCTTATCATTGTGCCTCCTTCAAAATCAGTCGCTTAGGGTCCCTTTCTAGTAGGGCTGATTTTCCTGTTAATTACAAAGAGGAAATGCACAAAGCACCATTCTTAATTAACCATGGCAAAACAGTATCCATCAGTATAGGTTATTTGGTACATAACAGAGTATATGACTTGCTCATGCTGGCACATGTAAGTGCAAACATAAGTGGAAAACTAGGACAAAGGGTAAATTCTGACATGAAAGTTTGCACCAATTCATAAGGTGCAGCTTATACAGTCCCAGCATGGAAAAAGGTGACTTTCCAGCTTCAGATATGCAGGCATGCATCCTTGTGGATAACTGGTATTCCAGGGCTTGTTATCCTGGATCTCTGAAGCTGTGACAGCTATCAAGGATGTAGACTGACCAATGATAAGGCAGATATCTGTCCAGGAGGAATTGGATGGAATCTCTTTATTTATGTATCACTTCATTTTTACATGGTGGAGTAGTTTTATGAGATACACCGACAGAAACTGTTTTCTAAAGTTGGTAAATCCCATGTTCATTCCAGACTTGTTTCCATGCAGTTCTTGTACATTACATCACATGGCCAGTGGAGAGGGAATTGTATTTGGAATCTCCTGCAAGTACACAGATAAATTCTGCCCAGATGATGGTGGGTGAGCATATGCTTTCAATATTACTTTAAAGTTCATTTAAAGTAGCATCCAAAGTATATGTTCACCCACCCATTATTACATGTAACCTGCACACCAGTTTTGTCCTGCACAAGAGGTCATGTGGGCAAATATGTATAAATTAATTATTTTCAAATAGAACATTTATAGTGTGGTCCGGAGGTAGAAATCCTTGAACTTTGGGGCTCCCCAACCCAGGAAAGGCCATGGCCCCTGGCTGGGCAATAAGCCATCTCAGCTAAAGGGAAGATTAGCCTACTGCACTAGGATAAAATAAAAAAAAAAAAAAAAGTGAAGGCATCTTCAGTTGAAGGGCAGTCTCATGTCCCTGACTGAATATTTCCTAGGAAACTTTGAACTGTGGCCCATGGTTACGGTATCTCATTCTGCCAATGTCAGATGCCATTGTCTTGAGTCTCAGTGAAATATTATACAGTGTGGGAGAGAGACTGTTGTTATTGTTATTGTATTATTATGTAGCTGTAATTCCAGTAATGCTTGCAATGTGCTAAGCACTATACAAGCATATAGTACCATAACCCTTCGTGATGCTTTACAGAGGTTAAGAGAGGCAAGGCATCTGCCTGAAAGATTACCGTCTGTATTTGGTGACTGTGAAATATGAGGAGGACAGGCAAAGGAAAAGGCTAAGGAAAATCAGGATGGGCTAACCCTAGGATTGTGAGTGATCAGGAGGACACTGGAATGATGGAGTTCTGTTTTGGAGGCAAGATGGGCAAATCATGTTTTGCTGTGTTCAATGAGGAAATGGCAGGGCAGCCATGAGGAGATATTGGAAAACTAAGAAGAGCTGCAGCCTAGACAAGGGAGGGTTACTGGTGTCAAATGGCTATGCACTGTAATTCACTATTTGTCTGCCCGGTTGTCAGTAACCCGAGAAGAAACTTCTTCCATATGGAGGAAGAAAAGCATGATGCAAGCTAACCAAGCACCCAGGTAGGGTGGGATCCCAGACTCTAGCCCTGAGAAGAATTAGTGACTGCGTGGCTACATTAGTGACTACATAGACTTTGCCTACACTTGTGGTGGCATGTAGGGTACGTGTAGCTACCCACCGCAGTGGAAGGCAGACTACATGCTCACTTCAGTGAGTAGCTACAAGTGGCAATGCAAGGCCTGCACGGGGGAGGCAGTGGGGCTCTATGCTGCTAAACACAGCAGTGTAGATGTGGAAGGCGCTGCTTGGGCATGTAGAGAGCCATGTAGGGTATATACCCTGGGATTCAGGCATGTAGCACACCCTACTCTACTCATCTAAGCAGTGTCTCACTGTCTGCACTGCTGTTTATACCTGTGCAAGCTGGGCGTGCAAGTCTGTACGCAGCATGCCACCATAAGTGTAGAGCTACTCCTAGATGCAATCTGTCAGTTGATCTGTATTCCTCCTTGGGCCTCAGCACCTGTGGAGTCTTGCCAGGTCATGGAGCTCTAGTGGGCTTGGTGCTTCAGAAATGTCAGCACCCAGGACTGAGGCCTTAGACCAAGCAAACATGCATTATAGCCTGGAAAGATCCTTTCAATTTTTCCACATGGCACCCTCGTTATGGCTACACTAGTTTCTGTCAGAACAGAATTAGACAAAGCTAGTGAGAATTAAAGATGACGTATTCAATGAGATAAGATAAGAACATAGCCCCAAATACATCATATTAACTTTCAATGGCAAAGGGCCTGATCCTGCTCGGGGCTGAGCACCCACATCTCCTACTGCCTTAACTGCGCATGGAGGGGGGAGGTCATCCAATACCTTGTAGGCTCATGGACATTTAACTATACTGTCATTTGGACTTTTAAGTGAAAGGAGGGAGGTTAATAAGCTTACTCTAGCATTTATAGAGATTCGAGGGGAGCTGACCTCTGACCTGCAGAGACCCAAGCTAGTTTAAGAATCTGCCTCTGAGAAAGCACCCAAGATTGTAGTGTCAGTGTGAGCTCCATGCTCTCTGGCACATCACCTTTAATGGCTGCTGTAGAAATGCTGGTAACAAAGAATTCATTTCTTTTGTTTCCATCTCCAGTTTTATAAAGGTCCAGGGTTGACAAAACTCCCTTCTGCAAGACAGTGGGCAGGAAAAAGCTTCAAACTGGGAACTGTTGAAAATGTAAAGTCTTAACCTAAAATACATAATCTTCCAATTTGTTTGCATTTAAGAGACAAATAAAGGAAGCTGGAGTTTCATGTCTCTGTGCTGGAATATGTTCTTTTTTCATCAGGCTTTCAGGTTTTCAGTGCCGTCCTGTGAAAATCCTACGATCAGCAAAACTCCTCATGTTGAAGTGTTTAGCTAACAGAACACACTGTATCAAACCCCGAAGATTTATGTACAGATTACTTTCCACATTTCACAAAGTGCAATTCTTTGGAAAAATTTGGATAATGGTGTTGTGTCAATGCTATTAATAGATATGTCTAGCACCAAAGTGTGCAATATGATGAACAGCGTTGGCATCAACCACATACAGCGTGATCATATTATAATACTGTTTGATGCAATAGTATCTTTGATCAGTTACAAGTGACTGTAACACTCAGTCTCATTGTATGGAATTATGGCTGCTGTCAATCAGCATGTAGCCTACTCCTTAAAGTACCACCTTCGGGGAATGGAATAAAATGATAGCTACACATGCATTAATAAATAAGGTGTTGCATAAATTTCATACAGACCTGTTGAGATTTTGTTTTTCTTTAATAGCTATAACCATTTTTTTTTTCATTTTAAACACTAACATGGCCAAGAGTTTACACAGTTTATGTGAATGGCAAAGAAGGGCTCTGTATCCTTTTGGACAGTGTTTTCAAACCTTCTGACAAAAATGTATTACTTTAAGTTATGCATTGTATTTTGGGGCTAGCAACCTCAGTATATATCCACCTAACTTCTTTTTGCTGTGGCTTCAGAGCATCTCTTCTTCTAGCTTCTTGTTGCCCTCAGGAGGGTCTGGTTATTAAACGTACATATGTTTAGTCTTGCAGTTTGGTGCACCTCATCTGATTACCCCTATTTGGACTTTGAGAGGGCACTCTTCAAACTACAGTCTCTTCTTTGGGGTTGATGCATTCACATTGATGGAGGGGCATTTACCTTTGAGATAAAAGATATGTTTGTAAATAATAGGATGGGTATGGTTTAGGTCATTGCACATTTTAGTACCAGTTTCATACATAGGCTGGTATAACACTGACCCTACACTTAATAGGACGAGGATGCAAATATAGTATCTGAATGATTAATTTTAAATGAAGGTATTTTCTTCTGCCTAAAAATGTTGGGTCATGTCCTGTTTTCAGTTACACTCATACATGTGCACTCATTTCAGTGGCATTGCAAAGTATATCTGGAGCTGTGGGGGAGAAGGCAGAATTTGGTCTGTTGCACTGTGTGCACCTAAGCGTTTGTAGTAGACAAAGAATCATAGAATATCAGGCTTGGAAGGGACCTCAGGAGGTCATCTAGTCCAACCCCCTGCTCAAAGCAGGACCAATCTCCCATTTTTGTTCCAGATCCCTAAATGGCTCCCTCAAGGATTGAGCTCACAACCCTGGGTTTAGCAGGCCAATGCTCAAACCACTGAGCTATCCCTCCCCCCAGGACATGTTGATCATTTCTGGTGGGACACTGCGGCAGCTGTTCAGAGAACAGAGGTGTGACAGTGAAAAGCCAAATTTCTGTTATTGTCAACAGCTGATTGAGATGTATAATGGTCTGCAGCTTCTTCCACCTTTGGCGGTGATCTCTCAGCCCTCCGAACTAAGTACTTGAATTGGAAACCTGAGAGGAAATCACTTTTGGGGGTTGGACTAGATGACCTCCTGAGGTCTCTTCCAACCCTAATCTTCTATGATTCTATGAAATCCTAAGTGTTACTGGAAACAGTGATGGTGATTCAATGGATTGCACATTTCCCTCTGAGGATAACAGAATCAGTACCCCAAAATGAAGCTAGGGAGTGACTTGAGGAAGAATGGTTTTAGGATGAGAGCAGGGGACTGGGAATAAGGAGATCTGGGATTAAAGAAGTGTTACTGTTGAATTTAAGAAGGTCCAGAGTATGAACTGACTGCTAGTTGGTTATGGTGAGGAACAACTTTCTAAATCACACTAGCTTCAGCGTATCTGAAAACTGAATGAAAATTACTGACTAGATATTATAATTTTTAAAAGTACTGAAATAATTTTCTTCAAACTGTGATTGTACTTAATTGGAAGAACCTGAACTCTGAGGCACCCTTTACATTTTAGCATTTTTATAAGAATTTGCACTCCTTTAGAGTTGTCCATCTGAGAATTCCAAAATGCTTTTCAAATATTAAGTATGGCTCATAGCCCCAGCAAAGTAGGTAATTATCATTATCACCATTTTACAGATGGGAATAGAATCCAGATCTCCTGACTCCCAGAGATCTACTTTTTCCACTGGGTCATTCTTCCACCCATTTAATTCTAAGCTTTGTAGCTTCCTTAACTATGACATCCATGTGCAAGTGGGTCTGATTGATTCAAAACTAAAAAGCATCAAATCTCTCATATTCTAGGCCTTTTGAGGTCTGAGTTAATCTAAAGAGAGTAAGTTAAAAATAAGAAAAGAATCAATTTGCTGTCTTTCAAGATTCATAACTTCACATCTACTCAACAGATTTTCTTCAAACTTGGCATGTTTCATAGATCTAATCAAGACTTCAGAATAAAATTTGAAGTTTATACATATCACTGTGTAATCTACTGTATGAATAGAATTAATTTGGTATCCATACCAGCTCAGGCTATGGTCTCATCTAAGCTAGGAAGGGTTGGGTATGGACAGTGTTTGGATGGGAGACCTCAACCAAACACTATGCTGTGGCATTGATTCACTACTGATTCACAGCAAAGTGTTAAGAGGCATAATGCTGTTGGAGATACTTTCTTTCAAATGAGAAGTCAGCAGTGAGGTTTGTCTTTTATGATTATTAGTGATCCCAGGGCACTTTTGCTAGAGTAATGGCATTATTCCTAGTACTGTGGCCAAAATGGTGATTACATTTAGCCTGTCTGTGTTTCCGTTGCAGACTCATTTGGATACGGTATTCTTCATTGCCTACCAGAAGCTAATGTGCAGTATTGCTGTTAAAGATGGTGGCACTTAAGCAGAAGGCAAAGTGATTCCTGCATATGTAGAGTGTTAAGATCTTTGGAATGAAAGATGCCAGATATGAGGTATTCTTCTCACTTATTAACATCATATCCACTATTCTTGGTTATAAAAATAATACTGGACCATATCCTGTTATGTGCAGTTGTTGTACAGTAATTAAGGGGTTAGCCGCATTAGGTGGTATTGAGGGAGTAAGCATGGATCCCATTCCACCTAATATGTTAAGTGCGGTGCCCACGGTCAGCTTTCTTTAACGTAAGTGTCAGACTTTTGTGTGATTTTATTATAAAGAAAACTGCCAAAAATTCACTTTGAGCCTTTAAACTGACTTTTAGGGTGTGCAACCCCTCTTCTGTAGCTGCATAACTTACCAAACCTTCGGGATGGATGTCAATTCTTGAATGGCAAAACACCACTTCTAGCTAACTGTGTCCTTATATTACCCCATTGCTGCATACAAATGCTAACAAATTCATCCTCACAGCACTCCTATACGGTAGGGAAGCATTATTAACACCACTTTACAGACAGGAAACTGAGATGCAGAGCAACTAACAGCCTATTTCTGATACCCTCTGTGGGACTTCTTTTGGGGTAAGATGCTACTCACAGGGAGAGAGGGTGTCAGAATGCAGCTCTAAGTGACTTGCCCAAGGTCCCAGGGAGCCTGTGCCATAGCTCTGAATTCAATCCGGCTCTCTTGAGCCCAGTGCAGCGCTTTAACCATGAGGCCACCCTGCATAAATTGCATGGATAACACAATTTACTATGCCCTTTCTTGTGTACACTGAGCACAAATTCGAAATGCTTGTGCAAATGACATCCAACATCAATGCATAACTCCCTCTCTCTTGGTGCTAGAGACCTCAATGAGTTAAAACTGGAAGAGCTGCTCAGGAAGGGGTCAGTTAATAATCTGTATCTAAATCCCAGTCCCAGATTTTCTTTTTGAAACATGCTGCACAACTAACACTTTGACATTTTGGCAATATGATGGGGAAAAAAGCTGTGCCAGCTGACTGATGAGCACCCATCCTTTTTAATTAATTGGGTTGAAAAATGTCTTGTGTCAGTTTGAATTTAGGAGCTCATTCAGCTGTGTTTTTGTAGGATAAATATATAGAGATATATTTAACTGTATATTTGAACAACCCAGCATGAAACTCAATAAATGATAAAAATATGTTTGTATTAAAAATATATATACATAACATTTCTCACATATATATGGCCATTAAAGATATATAAAGTATTATATAAAGTATAACACAGAATGCTCTGTTGAACCATTCTTATGATTTATAAACTCATAGGCTATAACACACACATACACACACACACGGCTGTACAGATGTGCTTTCTAGTTTTTAACAGAGTAATATATTTGGATTGTTCTTTAAATTCAATGAATTTATTTGTCTGCCTTCTCGTAATAGAATCAGTTTTGATATACCCTTTGTTCGTGCCGTTATAGGCTTCAATCTAAGGGTTCTTTGTATTAACTTTTTAAAGTTACATTACAAAGAGGTTTTAAGATTTCCCAACAGGCTTTTATTTAACCAGGGCTTTTGATCTCAAACCTGCTGGGGCCTAGTGAAATCCTTACCAATTCTGCAGTAACTCCTCACTATTGGAATTTGAAAAGACCCACCTGAAGGATTTAACTTGCTGTATGGCTTCAGCCATCCTTTAGCTTGTTCTATTCATGCAGACAGTGAGGGGGTCTAGGGCACCCTTTGTGATCCTCTAAGTAGCCTAAGGTGCCCTTTGCATAAGTTGTACTCCTAAGGAAATAAAAATCAGGAGGACACAAACCTATATACCTTATTTCCTGCTATCTTTACTTAAAGAAGGAGCACAGGGAGTCTGTTTAACATCCTTTACTACCTAAATACCTTTTGGACATGGTAACTCAATGAAAGAACTTTCATTGCATCCATTACCCTACTGCGGTGCATAGCAAATTAGATTTAAAAGGGTACTTTTTCCCTTACAGCTATTTCTATCATTTTCTTTAAAATTTCAATTTAGTGTCTTGTGACAGAATATTCCATAATGTACTTTAGAGCTGTATAACACCAATTATGTTAACTGTGAACATTATTTCAAAAGAATTAGAGATATATTAAGTTATAGACAAACCATTGGGAAAAAGGTCAGGTTAGAAGTAGGGAGGGAAAAGAAGCTATGTGATAATGCTTAAAGCAGTGACATGAAGTGAATGCTCTTTTTTAAAAAAATTCCTACATTTTGCATAATGCACACTGAAGACATTTCTCGTCTTACTTTGTCTTCGTTATTTAGGAGGGAGTATCCATGTTGCCTTGTTGTTTTACATCTAAAGTGTCTCTGTGTAAGACCCACTGTGGAGTCGAACAGTTGTGCAGAAACATTATTTCCTCTAGCTTTGAGAAACAGCAGAACATAAATACATGAAAGGCTCCTGTCTTTTTTTTATCTATAGTTTGTTACCTGATAGTCAGTATGCAGGCAAAAGACCAGTTAACAGAACAATCGTGAAAGAGTATAATAAACCATCAGCTATATTGTTCTTATGCTGCATTTTTGGGTACCTATTTTTATTAATTTCTCGAATGCACACTATACGACTGTTACTAGTATTCTGCATCAGTCTCCCAAAGTATTATAGAACAGATGAAGCATTCTTCTATTTAAATCTTTATCTTTTACATTTCAGCTTGCTGTTTATGTAAAATCTCTCCAAATGATGCAATAAAAACTAAACCTACCTTCTCTTTCACCTTCTCTTCTGTTTTTCTGAATTTCTAAGTATAAGATATTTAAGCCACCCATGTTATGTAGATTTGATCTAGAGGTATTTTATTTAGACGAATAAAATATCTTCTCTCTCATTTTTGGTTTTGTTTTGTTTTAAACTACATTTGCTAGAACTGTGCAAAGTTCAGCTATTTTGATTTGCAGAGATTTCTGGCAAATCTTGTTTTGTTTGCTTGAGGGCCCATGGGATCAAATCTCCATGAATTTTGAATGATCTAAAACTTCAGAGTTAAATTCAGCTAAAACTGGCTTCCATAAATCATCCACGGTCCAGCTGAAATTCAGTCTAGACCTTGTCTACACTTGGGATTTGCCAGGTACAGCTACTAAAGTGGCTGCATCATGCAAAAACTAGTGTAGAAGGGAAAGCTTCTATCTGAACCAGTGAAGCTCATCTGAAGTAAAATAGCAACTTTGCCTGAATACATTCAGGGTTTGCATTGGTGCAGTTATGCTAGTGACTGGCTACCCATGGCTGGAATTGGAACAAATCCTCTGTACAGATAAGACCTAAACTCAGCAGCCATTAACAGCCCTTGCCTCGGAGTTAGGTTTATAGCGGACTTGCAAGCAGGTAAGTGTTGCCTGGTTTGGGGTTTTAGTACACAGCTCTAGTATTCTCTAGCTTTGTGTTAGGATCTAGCTTACATAAAACATTTAGGGCTCCCAGTGTATTTCTCTTAATTTATACATGCAGCTTCAATAGGAATTACATAGATAGAATACATAGAAAAATAGAAATAGAAACACTCACCTTTTTCTTTAATAATCTATTGAAATTAAAACCAAATGTGTACAATGAGATACTGCCACTATCCATAACACCCAGTCCTGTATCTATGTATAGAACTGATACAAAAAAATAATTTGAAAATGGCCTTTCAATTAAACAGAAAATTTCATTAAAAAGTCCATTTTTGGTTAAAAATAGGTTTTTATTAAAAAAACAGAAACTCGAATACTGAAAAACTCTGTTTAAAACAGATTTCACCCACCCCCCACCCCCGCCCATCTTTTTGGGGGTTCTCACAAGCACCTGAAAAAAAGAAAAGAAAAATTTCATCAAAACCTTCACATTTTTATTTTTATCAATAATTTTCATAGTGGACAAGAATTCCAGTTAGCTCTACCCATGAGCTATGGTGATACTGTTCTAAGGATGTTATTAATTGGACTTGCATCACCAGACTTGAATTGCGTCCAATCTTGTGTACAAACCTGGAGACCTCAGACTCAGCGTTTCAAATTGAACTCATTATTCCAAGCGATGTAAGCCACAAACCTCGGATCCTTATTCCAACTTTTTCAGGTTGGGGTGTGTGTAGTGGATTGAGGTTTCAATAGGGAACCATCTCTACTACTAAAAAGACCAACTAAAAATGTAAAGCAGGGTGGGGAGGGAGTAATTATTTATCTCCAAACCCTTACATCATGATTGCATATGTGTATGTGGGGTTGTGGAGACACATGCACACAATGTAAAAAGGCACCTATTCCCAAGACTTTTATTCGCAGTATGCATCCAAAAAACCCCTCCAGAAGTGCAATATTTGCATATCTCAAGAAGAGAAGAATACTTCTCTGGCTCAGGTATGCCCTTCTCAGTACATGGTATTCATTGCTGTATAATTTTAGAATATTACCAAAGGCCTGAACCTGATTTTCCGTACACACAATGACACCTTACTTTAGCCAAAGACGCAGTCTCGTGGTCTGAGTGTACAGCTGGGAGCCACCAACTCTTGAAGACTATTCCCAGTTCTGATACTGCCTCCTGCTGTGACCTATGGTAAGTAACTTAACCTGTTGTCCTCAGTATCCCCAATAAAATGGGAGGCCTTAATACTTCTCTAGTGGGATAAAAGTACTTAATACTTACCTAATTGGATGATAATATTTACCTACATACCTCACAGGGGTGTTGTAAGGATTAATTAGTTAATGTTTGTAAAGTGCTTTGGAGAAGGAAAGCGGCACATAGTGTAAGTGCTAAGTGTTATTATCAGAGGACAGCATCAAGATCTTAAAATGTATAATGACAGAATAAGAGATTAGAAATATTTTAAAATAAGGTGATTGTTCAAGGCAACACGAGATCATGGAATTAGTTTTTAGTGGTGATTTTTTTTAAAGAAGTTGGGAAAAAGAAGGGAGTGCGAAATATTCTGAAGTTTTTTTATATGTGTCCAGACCTAAATGCTTGTTATGTGTCATTTAATAAATTACAAGGAAACTCCTCTGAATTTTTTAACCTATTCTCTTATCATTTACTTTGATCTCAGTGGCCAAATTGTATTTCTAAACACTAAAATTTCTATTTCAATCTGGACAAATAAATACATTAAAAATCCCTAGAAAATAAAAGCCAGTTCTTTAAAGCCAGCATTATGGGCATGAATCTCCTTTCATTTCTAATTGGGTAAAAGAGGAATAACTGCACTGAAGTTAAAAGAGTTACACCAGTGTAAAACTGCTGTAAATAACAGCAGAATCAGGTGAGTCCCATATTTCTATGGGGTCTAAGATACCACCCTGGCAGCTTAATTTTTAAAAATGCTGCTTAAAATATATTAAACTTAGAAGTTTTACATATAGATACACAAAAATCACCATGCTTTGTATTGGATATTGTTTGTGGAATGGTGATTCATAAAGAGGTCTATTAATACACAGGTCTGATATACTGTACACAGTATTTTTCCTTTCACATAGGCAAACTTTTGTAAGATTTTTGGCTTTAATTTCTTTGTTTGTTCTTTAATGGAACTTTTAGTCCAAGAAATCAACTTTATAGATATCAAAGCACACATTTTTATATTTTTGCCATTGCAAATATTCAGATCTTTTGCCCTCTGACATTAGAGAGAATTCCCACAAATTCCTGAAATCTGTTAAAATGAAAGGCAAAGTGCTTAAATTCGCATGTTGTACATTGGCTGTTCCTGTTAAAAAGGCACTGAATTTTCATTCAGGATCTGTGCAAGAAATTTGATATACTGCTAGGCTAAGCATCAGGATTTGGTTGGCTTTAGGACCAGTTCTTACATTTCTACATCAAGCAAACACAAGAATGGATTACACTTACAATAAAACCTACCCCAAAGCCTTGCTTATGGATATCATGTTATTCTGGAATGAAATAGAGAACATTCCTTGTAATCAAGGGTGAGTCAAGGAAAATGGCATGTAGGAGAGCAAGGCAGTCAAACAGAAAACTTGACCCAACACCAAACTCATTGTCAGTTTCACAGCTGCCTTAATGACCAATGAGACCTTAGGGGAAGCCAGCCAGGAAGTCAGGTGCTGTTGCTGGAAAGAATATGTTCCAGATTAATTGGCATTTGGTCCTTCAGCTGCTCTGCAAACCCAGTGTGGGCCCGTGTGTGTTGGATCCAGTTTTGGACCACAGGAGGAGGGTGAAGTGAAGTATGACTGACATTGTCAACAGCAAGCTTATCAAGTTAGTGCTGATAATATATTTTGTATGATTGTAATAAATAGCTACTGCTTTGCAGTTGGACTGCTTCTGAGGGGAACTGGAGACAAAGAGGGGGGGATTTTTGATAATTAGCTGCATATAGGCAGGCATAATTTACACACCTGCACACTTTGAAGTACAGTAATTTGTTAACCCCTTGATGATCAGTGTTAACATTTCCCAGGACAGAATATATTGCCAAAAATGAAGAGGACAGCAATTTCCAGTGTCTAGAGCTCCAAGGGTTAGGCTGGTGAAGGGAGGCAAAGGAGAGTGTGAAATTCAACTTATAGGGCTCAATTATCAGGTCAACTATCACAGCAGTAAGTGCACCTGGGGGTGGGCAAGGTGGCTTTATTACACCTGGCTGTCCTCTTCACCAGTCCTGGGGTTGCCCAGGAGATGGATTAGCTCTCAGCACAACTTGGAGATGTCTCAAGGCTGCTCTGAATTGAATGGACTTGTAATGGTGTGTTCCAGCCACACCCCCTCCCACTCCTGATATAGCAGTTCGTGTCTCCTTCACTGGATCCAGGAGGGCACATTGTAGTCAGATGCACTAACTTTACACCAGCCAGTGATTCCCTCCCACTAGTGCCACACATTTGTCTGGGAGTATAGTGGGAGGATCTGGTCAGCAAGTGGTTATTTTGGAGCTAATGGGAATAATATTTGTGTTTGGTGGGGACTGTAGTAGCCAGGCCCAGGAACTAGACTAGAAGCTGGCTGGGGAAACTGGTCCTGGGGGTAGCAGGAAGATTAAGCAGCTGGGAGATCAAAATGTTTGTTCAAAGGACAGTGGGAGAGTTTGGCATCTGGAAGGAAACGTTTGAGTATTTGAGGGGTGTTGTGAGAGAGTCTAGCAGCTCCAAAGGAGGCTCTGTGCATTGATCAGATGAGCTAGTGGGAGCGGCAGAGCAACGGAGGGGACTTGTGGAAATGTTGGGCTGCTGGAGGGAAACTGGGGAGTGTGCTGGGGCAGGATTTGACATCTGGAATGGGTGCAGTTTGGATCCAGAAGCTTATTGAAGAAAGTTGTGTTATGAGTGTGTCTGACAGATTGGTAGAATGGCAGTACCACTCTGAATGGGGGGAAGGGGGACAGGTTAGGCAGTTGGGTCATGCTTTGCATCAGGGCCCTTACTATGGTGAGGACTGTTCAATGTGAGTATACAGATTCTCTGTGCAGTTTTCTAAAGATTAAGAGGTTGAATGACAACCTTAATTATGAATGTCCCTGGTTTTGCTGTGTTAAATCTGACCTTTAATTTAATTTTAACCCCATCAGCTTCCTTGATATAACATTTCTATGTTCCTCGGACTTGCTATGAAGAAGGGGAATCTTTACAGGTCTGCCGTTGACATCTGCTGAGACACTGAGATGACTTTCTCTACAGAACTGCATTTTCTGGTCTCCTTTCAGTAAGAATTCTTTAGCATGCTAAATGGGTCAAAAAGTGTAGCTAGTAATGCGCAGTATTCTTACTATGGAATATCTTGGCTATAGACTGAAATCATACCAGCTCCTGGGTGCCACCCCATTGCTAACCTTATATTGGGATTCAGCCCAGTCAGAGTACTTGAATTAGAGAAAAGGGGAAGGATGGTGGAATGGTTAGGGCAGTAGTTAGGCTTTGAGAGACCTGGCTTCAAGTTGTGCTCTGTGACACACTTCCTGTGTGACCTTGGACAAGTCAGTTAGCCCCAATATACCTGAGTTCCTCATCTGTCTACCAGGGTTAATAGCCCTGCCCTACCTCACAGGGGTGTTGTGAGGATAGATACATTAAATATTATTAAGTGTTCAGATACTATGATGATGAGGGCCAAAACAGAAGCAGTAAATTAATGTGGAAGGCTGGGCTCAAATCCTAGTTTGGTGGGTCTCATTCTTGTTCCCATCACAGAAGCTGTTTGTGAATGCTCCAGAAACAAATACCAATGTATAAAGCATTACCAGAAGAGACAGACATGTTCTCTATCCAGAGGAGCTTACAATCTAAAATCAGACAAGAGACAAATAGAAGCAGATGATAGTGTGTTGTGACTGGGAGCCATTGGTTTGGCAGAGCTGTATAGTGAAGCTTGCAGTGTGGTTACTTGCACTGCATCTGGCTCTTCACAATGCCATTAGTCTCACATTTTAACAAGTATTAAGTTAAATCTGAATTTCTAGTTAAAAGGAAACAATGGGATGTGTTGACACAGGTCTGCAACGATCCCTTCTTAAAAAGAAGGCAATGTTACTAAATTGGAGAGGTTTCAGAGTAGCAGCCGTGTTAGTCTGTATCCACAAAAAGAGAAGGAGGACTTGTGGCACCTTAGAGACTAACAAATTTATTTGAGCATAAGCTTTCGTGAGCTACAGCTCACTTCATCAGATGCATGCAGTGGAAAATACAGCGCGGAGATTTTATATACACTGATCTCCCCACTGTATTTTCCACTGCATGCATCCGATGAAGTGAGCGGTAGCTCACGAAAGCTTATGCTCAAATAAATTTGTTAGTCTCTAAGGTGCCACACGTACTCCTTTTCTTTAAACTGGAGAGATTATCTGACTTGCCCAAGATCATACAGGAAGCCTGTGGCAGAGACAGGAACTGAATCCCAATCTTCTGAGTGGCAGCACAATACCTGACCTACACGATCATATTTCTTCTTGTTTTAGCCTTAGTGGAACCAGTTAGACAAGTTGCCCCTGAGCTGTGAAGTGTTTGCACCCTGGCTTATTGAATGTGGATTTCCTTCTGATCCCTGTATAGTAATGTGGAAGTATAAAGCATAAGGGTGAAGTTTCCTAGTTAGATCTTCAGAAAATAGTTTTCCATTAACCATTACTTCACATTTTCCATTCCTTACCAAATGACTAAGTTTAAACAGTAAGCTCCTGCAGTGAAGGACACCTGTATTTGCTGGTCCCATTATGTGGCTATGCTGAAAAAGCTTTACAGCTGTCTAAATTAGCATAATTAAATCCATATCTATTAAAAAACCTCAATCACCTCTTTCCCCTTCACATGCAGATAGTTGCATTTGTCTAAGGTGCTAAGTAACAAAGGAACTTTTTAACAGTTGAAGACCTGACTGAAAGGAAGAGTAATAGGATTTGTATATTGTCCCATGGTTCACCTTAACACTAGTGGAAATGATTAGTGGTAGCTGTTCTGCCTTAAGAAGTATGGCTGCATTTTGCATTTCAATTATGCTAGTACACAGGGCCGTGCATTAGAGATGTGCATTTTACAACGTGCCCCTACTTCTATTGCTTCTTTAGCCCCCATTAATGGGGGTAAACAAAGCCTGGCATTCTGCTTTGGTCTCTTCCCCACCCATTTCTTTTTGTTTTGTTTTATGTGGTGAAGCCCCAGTGACACCAGGATAGCAACAAGGCTGCACTGTGTGGTGCTAGCAAAGAGAATTCCTCCAGATGAAAACTGACATAGGGTTCAGGGGTTAATTTCTGGAACAGGCGCATTTGCATACAAATGAAAAATGATGGAATTTCTGTTCTCCTAAATTTTCAATGTCATCAGCATCAAACAGCAGTCAGTGCTCCCTTGCTGTTTGAAGAATATTCATTACTGTAGAAGAAGGGGCACCTTGTTTGGTATTAATCTCCTCTGCAGGTCAATGGCTTAATTTGCTAAACTTCATCTGAAGTGCTATTCACTTCCTGAGTTCTCTGCTATTCTCTGTTATTTTTCATAACATGTTCTTAGTACAATTTTATGTGTAAAAGGGTACACACATCTCCAGCAAAACAGAGAGAGAGGGAGAGAATGACATTTTTAAATTTTGTCTGTTTGTTTTTGATTTGCTTTCATTAAATTCCTAAACCACTTGGCACCATCCTGTGTTAGTTGTACCATATTTTGGTGTGTCTCACAATTCATAAACATTTTTCAACAAAAATTGCTTACTTTAATGGGAAAACGTTTTTTCTTTCAAAAAGGATGCATAAAAGGATATCTGGTTTTTTTGTGCCACAAGGTTATAGGGTGTCAGGCTTCTAACAAAAGGTAACAAGTTACAAAGTGATTAATCCCCCAAATAAATTCTTTTAGACCTTGTCTCTGGAAATTCTCATCTGAAAATGCACTTTAGTTTTCTATCTCTTACTTCCCTATCATCCTCTATGTGTGTCCGTAAAGACCCTGAGGATCCCATTTCCCCGGTTTTTGCCCTTCATGGCTCTCTTCGTTCTGTCTGAATAGGATTATATGGGACTTTTTTCAGAGCTTGCTAGTGTTACTCCTTAATTGGCCTGGTACTCTTGGGCACGATTCTCAAACTGTGGTCTGTGAACCTCTGGTAGTCCACAGAATACTTGTTGTTGGTCCATGGAGAACTCAGTGGTCACTTGGTACTAGCTCTCCTCCTTGTTTTCAGCTACTAAAATACATTAGAAAACACCTAAAATACATTAAATTCTTTCCTAGTATTATTTTCTCTTGTAAGTAATTGCTGCTATAGCCACGGAGGTGTCATGTGAGTCCAAACAGAAGGGGAGATGGTTCATGAGATCATGAAAAAGTCTGAGTATGTTGGAACTCTTCTCCAAAATGTTGAGTATGTTGCCTCAGTGGGACCCCCACCTTCTGCTGGTGTAATAGAGAAGGGCCATGACTGGATCTCCTTTATTAACAAGAACACTAATACAACAGCATCTCACCAGAGCAGCCCCAAAAGTACTACTTGAAGTAAAAGACAGTTTTAAGACAGATTTGCTCCTGAAGCGTTAGGGATACAACGTGCAGGCTAATAGGATGCCATGAAGAAAAATGGTAGGGATTCCATTCTTCCCAATTCTGTCCTGGATCTGGAACATTCTATGCTTAGTGCATGTAGGGTGTGTCTTTGCACAGGAGCTCGGTGTTATTCAGTACCATTCACTCCTCAGGATAGGAAGGAACTTTAAGGCTTTAGTACTGTGGCGTTCTACTATAACTTTAGACTTTGCATATAACATTTATAACAAAAGCTCTAGTTAAGGACTTTCATTATAACCCCTTGATTTCACATGCTCATGGCTAGCCGAAAATTTCTGGCTGGAATTTTTCATTTGTTCCAGTCTCAAAGTGAATGTTTTTGGAAACTGTTTGTTTTTTTCAGTTGTAGAAAGGTGAAAACACCCAACATTTTACCTGTTTTAAGTCAATATGTAATATGGTTTTTTGCTCTCAAATAAGCCACAAATGGCAAAATTCATAATTTCAGACATCCACACGGGAGGCAGAGACCCTTGGTCTAGTCTCCCTGCCCCAATCATGCTTTCATTATTTATCTACAGTGGAACATCTTCAGCAGATTGAGAGCCTACCTCAGACTGCCCAGTGGTTAGAATACTCCCCTGAGAGGACAAGAACAGGGCAGAGCGGGGGAAATAGAATGTGGGTTTCACACATCCAGGGTGAGCGCTCTGACCACTGGCCTAACAGTTGTAGGGTGATCATTGGTGCCATCTCCTCTGGCCAGATTGTGAATGGAAACAGACCCGTTAGGCATCCTCTAAGCCAGTGGTGGGCAACCTGCGGCCCGTCAGGGTAATCTGCTGGTGGGCTACGAGACAGTTTGTTTACATTGGCTGTCCGTAGGCACAGCCACCTGCTACTCCCAGTGGCTGCGGTTCACCATTCCTGGCCAATGGGAGCTGTGGGAAGTGGTGGCCAGCACGTTCTTGTGGCTCACTCTGCTTCCCGCAGCCCCCAATGGCTGGGAACGGCGAACCACAGCCACTGGGAGCTGTGGGTGGCCGTGCCTGCGGAGGGTCAATGTAAACAAACTGTCTCATGGCCTGCCAGCAGCTTACCCTGATGGGCCACAGGTTGCCCACCACTGCTCTAAGCACACCTACTGAATTAGGCCCCATATGCGATATAGATGGCCAAATGCCTGTCTTCTCCTGGTTTGGGGATCACTCTGGGGCTGAGGCACGAGACAGGTGTTTGGACACCTTGAGAGAGGCTGCAGTGAGCATGCCCAACAGCGCAAATGTAGGCACTGAGGAAACTTTTATCCTGAATAACTTAGGAACTGAGTTTAAGCACCTACAGGGAGTTTCGGGGATCACACTAGAGCCAAAATGGGGACTTAAGTGCCTAAAAGAGGGACTTAGATACCTAAGTTCTCTTTTGGATCCCAGCCTGTCTTTATATGTATTTGTACAGTATCCTGCACACTGGGGTTCCAGTTTTGAGTGAGGTCTCTGAGCACTATAACAATAATAAATAATGTCTAGTGGCAACTTGTGCTACTGTTGGGGGCTACATTATTAACTGCAGCATTAGCTTAGCTTTGTAGATAATGGGCTAGACCCTCAGGTCCAGCTAAGTGTTACTCAACATAGGACTTCAGGAGGGGCAAAAGTGACTTAGTGCCACCTTTATCCCCCGTTATCCTGGAGTTGGCTGATGCAAGTTAGAGCCAGAGCACTCTGGCCATCCCCTCTATACTGGTTGGGGTGACATAAAGATTGTTGTGCTGGCCCTCTGCCATTTGGGGATTTCCCTGCCCCAGGGCAATTCTTGGATAGCTGGATAAGCCAGCTTTGCAAAGCAGCTGCTTGGGGAACCAGAATCTGTCTCATTATCTACAGGGAATGTTTTTAGCATAAAAAAAACTTCCGCTGGAGACAGAATTTGAATGCAGAAATATGTTCTGCTCTGAAATGTCTATGTGCCTGCGGAGCTGATAGGCTCCTCTCTGCTTAACTTTTCTCCTGTGGAGTTTACAGTTACTGCAAGAACAAATCATGGGGCTGACAGGTGAAGCTAAGAGAGCTTGTAAAGTCTGCATTCTCGAGAATTCCAGTTTAAAGAATGTGTAAGTTCCTCCAGCAAATAATACAAACCATATAAACTACCTATACCTAAAAGCACTGGACTTTTCATGATTTCCCCCTTTTGTGTGTGTGTGAAAGCAAAACCAAGAAAAGTACTCTAAAAACTCACATGAATATAATGTTAAGGTTACTAATTAAGGGCCAGATTCTGCCACTCTTACTCCCAATGAATATAGTTCATTTTATGAATATTGCTATTGACATCAGTGGGGCTATTCACAAAATAAGGTACTACTCATGAGTGTGGGCATCAGAATCTGGCACCAAATGCTCAAAAGATAGGGGTCAGATTCTTAGCTGGTGTAAATAGTTGTAACTCTGTTGAAATCAATGGAGCTATCCAGCTATCCTGATTTATGCCAGTGAGAATCAGGTCAAGAATAAGAAAAAGGTAAAGTTTTCATAGTTCTATTCATTTAGCCATAATACAAATGTATTGCTTTAGAAAGATATATATTAGTATGCTAATGTTATGTTGCTAAATATCTATACCATGAAACATACAAGATATGCAATCTGGCCAAATTAGCATAACTTTGATAACCTTAACTTTAACATTGCCTGATTTCTGAGCTTTTAAATTTGAAAACCTAATGTTACACTGACATAAGTTTTTGTAATTTTATACATACTAGAGTTGATTTTTATCGTGGGTTTTACAGCACCTTAAGCAACAAGAGAAAAAGCACTCATCTGTTTATGATAAACTTATCAGAAATACTGCAAAGTTTTCACCAGCTAAGATATTTATACTGCTATGGTGGCTTGCTACAGGGTAATTCTGAGACAACAAACAGAATATTTCAAAGCCCAGATGTCCTGTTTAGACAAGGGGTTTTATATTGATTAGAATCTGCTTTCACCTAACATCATGTAGTAAATATCACAAAGACATAATTAGAAAATTTGGTACAATATTTAGTCCTAGTCCCTGTGTGCCAGAATTGTTTGACTACTGAGAAACTGGAGCTTGTTTGCATCCCAGTGTGTTGTGAAATGCAAACTTCAAAGAAAATATTATATCTCCCAACTCCAGCTCGTGAGTGTCTTGGAAGTATAATACAGAAAGGCTTAACAATCCCTGCTGAGGAAAGGGCAATTTGACACTGAAACTACTGTTAAACCACCATTGAAACACTGGTAGGCAAAGAGTGCTTATTAGATAAATATAGCTAAAGTGTCTGTAGTCAGGGAGAGAAAATGCACCCAAGTCATTGGAAATATCCCAAAGCTGGACAAATGTTTATGTTTTGGAGAGGATTTAAAAAAAATACATACATCTACATGTTTTCTTCATAGATTTTCCATCAGACTGGTCCCTCCCCTCACCATTTCAAAATAAAATGTTTTAGATTCGCAAAACTTCTGGAAGCCAGAGTTTTGGATGGAAAGGATTTTTTCATCAAATTATCAGTGTCTGAATTTCATCACAATCTGTTCAGCTGTTTAGATTGCAGGCAGGCGTAAAATATCGTCGTAAGTGTGTGATTGTACTTCTTATACATATTGAAAGGGCTCTTCTTAATCTCCTTGATGAGGAAAACTCTGTAAATTATATACATCTGTAGTCTTAGTAGCATCTAGGGGTGGCCTAGAAGCAAACAGAGAGAAAGTTCAGAAATCTGGGGGGCAAATCAGACCTTTCTCACCTGTTAATGATCACAGAACTTTTAGCAGCCCATTCTCCCCATGATAACAGTTTTGGTTTTGGAATGACCACAGTGTTTTGCCTTAATATCTTTGTCTGGTAGGCCGTTAAACACATTTATGATTCCTGCAGTGGGAAAAAAGAAAAATATTTGCTGAAGACCGTTCTGAATATATTTTCTTTAATCGTCACTTATGCTTCTGTCTCATCTTCTGCACTGGGTTAAAAATAGTACCTTGGATTGACAGTTGTAACACCATTTAATGTATATATATTATTGCATATAAAAACCTGCATGAAAAGAATGTCAAGGACAAGACTGAAAGCAGCTATAGAATTGGAACTCACAAATAAGACACGTGACCCAAATACCTAGATCCACAAGGATGCTGTAGGATAATACTATATCTATATAATACAGTATCTGGTTATTATTATTAAATAATAATGATATTTTGCACTTATATTCCATCTTTAGTATATAGAACATTTAATTTCTTTACTGTCATTAATTAGTTAATCATCCCAGAACCCTTGTGAGATAGCTACAGAACGTATTTTTATGTCCATTTTTGAAGATGAATAAATTTGCCCAATCTTGCATAGCAAGTCATAGGCAGAGTTGGGGACAGACCTGAGGGATGAAATCCCACTGACTTCAGTGTAACTCATCCTTGGAGTCAGGACTCAAAGTTCCCTACTCTAACTGTT
The DNA here is from genome assembly GCF_965140295.1 of Lepidochelys olivacea. Taxonomy (NCBI): domain Eukaryota; kingdom Metazoa; phylum Chordata; order Testudines; family Cheloniidae; genus Lepidochelys; species Lepidochelys olivacea. Next base: position 23,577,369 of record NC_140421.1, on the reverse strand, counting down.
GTATGTTGAACATTTGTTGACAGTTGCTGATGCCAAGTATTAGGTTAGAGGCGCTTTTACAGTAGCATTAGAAATGCCTTTAAAGAGAGTTAGAGGGAATCTCTGCCACAGAGGTATGGTAACGCTGATGTGCCACCATAGTTACGATTTTGTCAACATTTCCTTATAAACCTCTCTTTGCAGCAATTATATGGCAGCCATATTAAAAAAAAATACTGTGATTGGAACTTGGCATACAGGGATCCAGGAGGGAAATTTTAGCTTTTGGAAATAATGGGTTCTGATCACATGGACAGGCATGACATGATATGCAAATATATTCTCCATATTGCACTGGAAAAATATAACCTGTGTCACCACTATATCATGGGACAGAGGAACAGAGATATGTGGGAAGAGGGACTCTCTGGTTTATGGAAATGAGGGGAAATACTTTATTATTTCCAGATATATCTTTTGATTAATGCTACTAAACTTGTACTGAATTCTTCTGATTTACAAGGTATCCTATCGTGCTGGGGAAATGGTATGGTGTTTTTTAGCATTCCCCATGCAGATCAGATCCTCGGCTGGTGTAAATCAGTGTAGCTCTATTGAAGTCCAGTGGAGTTCTGCTGGTCCTATATCATCTTTCCACAGAAGCTTTCAGCATTTGTTAACCATTTGGAGAGTGAATGAATGTTTGTTTTACTTTAAAAAGTCCATTTTGTCATACCGATCAAATTCCAGTGACAGCATGAACATAAATATCTTTAAATGTTTTCACCCAGGATATAGCTGGTTACTTTTCAGTGATTTTTAAATGTGGAATGCTTTATGCTATGCTCTATTCTCTTGGGCAGCAGTATGATGAAGGTGCTGGAATTCAGATATTTTAGTATCCTATCGATGTCTCGAGGCTATAGCAGCTGCCTTACCTTTAACCTAATAGTGACTCTTCATTATTAAGCTAAGTCAATGGACATCCCTAGTAATACTTTGTTACAGTCTCTAAATATTTCTCAGTGCATCGTCATTCATGAGTCATTTGAAAGCAGAGATGTCGGTTATTACAAATGCTTCCCAGCACTGTGTTCCAGAATATCTGATTTGGAACTTGAGTCTTTATTTCTGAATTCAACTTGGAAATGATTAAAATGCCATAGTAACTTTGGCTGTCTGTAATGTTACTAATAACTAAACTCTAAATGTAAAGCAGCTTTGCAAGAGTACTCCAGTATCATGTTACAGAGAACAGACATCATAATAAAGGTACAGTAAATTTGAAGCAACTTCATTTACTTGAACCTACAGGTTAGGTACAGGAAGAAAAAAGAAAACTATTTGCTGTTTTTAGATGTGACATTTCAGTGGTGTACCAACAGAGAGAATTTTGCTTAAAGAATTCTGTGAGCAAAACACTTCTGAGAATGTATGTATACAATTGTTTAAAAAAACCCACAAGGTTACTGACACAGATGCCAATTTGGTAGGGCATATGGAACATTTACACTTGCCTTTTTCATTCTTTCTTGCTGCAGCTGGTACTGATTTAGTATGTGAAATTTTACTAGCAGGAGTGCTAATCAAGATGGAGATTCTGTGAAGATTTAGTCATTTATGTAGGGGAGAACTATGGATATCATTAAAAAGTAGGAGATCATCTGTGGGAGGAACATTATCATTATCGACCTAATTTTTAAACTAAATAGAGAAAGAATGGTGCTGTAAGTATCACTTGAATAGCCGCAAAAGTACAAGTGTTTCCTTGTAATGTTCAAGCAATCTTACAGTCACTGAACAAAGTTTTGATGAGGGGAATTTTGAATCTACTCAGACTTTGGGAAGCTGAGAACAAACCAATGGTTATTGTTCTACCATTTTTCATAGCCAAGATGATGAGCTTTTTAACATTGAGCGGGTGCGAATCGAGATGGGATCAAACCAAAAACTGGGTCCAAATCCCAGGCCTGGGTTTGGATCACAGTGATCAGTTCAAACCTAACTGTATAACATTTGGGAAAGCTCCAATACTTACCGAGCTTTTGAAGCCCAAAGTTCATGAGTGTTCAAAACCAGGCTTTTTCTTAAATTCATTATGAAGCTAAGTTCAAATCTTAGATACTGATTCAGGCCCATCTATGAAAATGGCAATGAAGATTATTTTCCATGAAGAAAGTACCAAATATACATTAATTGTCCAAAGAGGGGATTTTAAATTAAATTAAAAATCATTCTAGGGATTAGCTATCCTTTCCTGCCAAGATTATTTCAGTGCAGATAGCAACAGAATCGCTTCTGTATGTTAAATCTGTTGTACACATGGCTCAGTGGTAAGAAATACCTGAATAATAAAAACAGACAAACATCTCTAGCCTAAGGTAAGTAATGGTATAGTAGAAGTGGGTGAGTTTCATCCCCTGTGGAAGGCTGCCAGCTGACTGAGCCTTCAGCATCAAATTCAAGAAGAGGCATGATGGTGGCTTTGGAGTAGGCTGTGCCTCTTCCTTTACCTTTACCTCTTCCTTCCCCATGTAGGCAGAGAATTTCTTGACTACAGTGAGGACTTGGGAAAGGAGGAGGCTTAGTATGACATGCTGGGTGATAGATTGTGCTCTGAAATGCTTGGGGACTTCTATCACTAGTAAATAGATAAAAACCTGCCCGGAACTATAGTGAAATTACTCTCAACTTCTCAGGCATCAAGCTTCATATCTAGGCCTTTATGCATCTCTGCAGGCTACTACGCTTTGGTATAATAGCCACTGATTTCTGAGGCAAAGTATTGGGGGAAAAAATGTCAGTTATTTCAAGAGTGCTAGGAAAAAGCCACACTGATTCTAGTTTCCAAGATTGTGCTGTCTACATCATGTCGGAGAAGTCAGCAATATTTCTCAATTCAATTTTTGTTAGATAGAAAACTATTTTTCTTTAGTTATCTAATTAACAAATTGAGTTCTGAGATTATGCCATCCTTCTGAATGGGGATGGCTGACGTTCAGAGACAGTGGGCATTTGGATAATTTCCTGACAGGTTTACTGTGCATAAATAAATACTGACAGGTTTCTGTGCATAGCATTTCTGGATTTCAACTGGACATTAGCTTGGATTTTCAAAGGAACTCAACTGAGTTAAGTGCCAAACTCCCTTTGACTTTCAATGGGATTTGGGAATCTAACTCCCTTGGGCTCATTTGAGAATATCAGCCTAGATCTTCACTGTGCTTAATTTGTAACAGAAGATGTGCTGGAGCTCAAGCAATTAGGTACCAGGGCACAAGTAACTTTTTAACTTTCATAAGTGACGTGGCAAGCCCAAAGGTGCCAGGGCTATGAATTGCCAAGCCTAGAGGTGCCAGAGCTCAGCCCTGGCAAGCCCTGCCACAAATTAAACACTGGATCTTTCACCAGCTATTAATAAAGGTTACCAGATTACCAACATTTGTCCCAGTTTCACTTCTTGTTCTTATCATTAATAAAAAACTAAAGACCAATTTCAGAGATAGCAAGAACCAAACCGCTCACAAGTATTTTTAAAAGAGACATTGTGAACTTCATGGGACATAATTTAGCTCTCTTGTAGGATGAATAGATGAACCAACCTGCTAGTTCCAGGGACTCTAGGTATTTCAAACCTGATGCTTAGAGCACTGAAACTATCTCCTCCAGAAGCCTCAAGCTTTTAAATACCCATGTTTCAGTAGTGTAATTACAGCCCTGCTAACTACCAACAGTAGCTGCAGATAAGGGTAAAGGTTCTGATACTTGCTCATAACCAGGGAGGAGAAGTGTGAGATTTTCTCAGCCTGCCAGAAGAGAGGAAAGAGAGCAGTGTATAACTGAGAAATCTAAATACCTTTTGGTGACTGGGACATTTATATCAGATGCTACCAGCAAAACACCAAAAAGAGGGGGAAGAACAACCCTTTATAATCACCCTAAGCAATTCAGTAAAGTTTAAACCTTAATCATTGTCAAGCCATGAAACATTTTCTCTCAACCTCCAGATGTGGCATGGCAGTTTTATTTAAGTGTTACCAAAAATACTGTCCAGTTGCACCAGCTGCCACTCATGAGGCAAGGATGGGTGCCTGCAGGATGTCACTGCTCAAATGCTATTTTAAAAGGAAATGCTAGCTACATTGGGAAAGCACAAAGAAACAAAGTGCTTGGGTAGCCAAGAGGCTGTGGTAAAGGGAAAGGAGAATCGATACCTTTTCTGTGGCCTGAACAGAACATCTGAATTCTCTCCCTTGAGGGTTCTTGCCCTCCAAATGGTTTTTTAGTGCTCACAGATACAAAAGGGTTATGAAACATAAAGGAAAAGTCATCAAGTGGTCTGTCCATTTCACTGAATGAAATGGTGGCTATAAAAAGCAAGCGTACAAGAAGTCACTATTCTGAATGGTTAACAGAATGAGCTCATCTGTGGACTGACGCTGGCATTTAAAGGTTAGTTTTCATCAAGTTCCCATGAAGCTTTTGGCAGCAGGTGACCTCAGTGACTATGATCTTGTCTCTCACATAATTTTCATAAAAAGCTATACTGCACCTTTATGAAACTGTTTACAGAAGAGCGAGGTGCGATCACAACTACACTGAGGGGTGTCATACTCACTTCACCACAGACATGTAGACCAGTGGTTAAATATTCGATTACATGTCAGTCACAGCACATTAGGCAATCTTCCAGTCTGCCAGCTTTGCCTTGCCCAGCTCCAAGCTAAGTGTCATCAGGAGACAAGTAGCACTCTGAATTAAAGGGTCTGAAAAAAGATTATACTGCAGTCAATCTGCAATGGGAGCTTTAGTTCCAATATAAAATGTCCCTTATTTTCAGTTCAGTGGGTTTATTTCTTTACTTCCTTGTACCTGGTGTAGTTATTTACACCTTGTGAAAGTGAATGTAAAGTGAGTGTGAAACAGTAGCATTCTCATCTGGTAGAGTTTTGCACTCACTTTGTACAAGTGTAAATAACTGCCCAAAGTGCAAGACTGTGGAGAATCAGGCCCCTACGGTCCAGCAGTGTTGCCAAACATGTTCTGTGTTTTCCAGTATAGTGGGTATAAAACTGCGTAACCATGGCTGAACGCAGTCTGGCCTGTCTTGCTTATGAATGACTTACTGAAAATATGTTAGGAGTGGAACGTAAGATCTGTGGACCTGTTGCCCATTTTGTCTAGGCCAGAAATACTCTGTATCAACTCCAAGAAGAAAACTACTTTCCAAAACATCAGCTCATGCAGAAAGTTCCAACTCAATTGGAACTCCACATAGTTTGTGCTGGAGTGACTTCTAGCCTACCAAAGTCATTCATGTGCATGTTGGGAGGCATAAGACTGGAATAGTAGGGGGTATGCCCACTGCCACCCACTGGAATCTTTGTGTCAGTTTACTTAACCAGCCTTCTTCTATTTGAAACAGCTACTGGAGAAGTTAGTGGTGATATTGCCGTTGTGAGTCTTGTGCTGCCTGTGCTTAACAGTCACTTCCTGCTGGAAAAAAATTCAAAGTGAATTTGAAATGAAAGGAGACAATGCTGAAGTCACTGCGACATTCAGTAGCAGGAACATCAGCACTGTGTGGGTTCATATTCACCCTGTTTTCCAAGAAGAAGTGCAGGAGCGCCGAGACTCACAAGGCCATATCACCACTAACTTCTCAGGTGATCATGTCAAATAGATGGAGGATGTTTAGTTATACAAACAATAAGATTCCACTGGGTGCTAATAACCTCTACCCTTCCAATATTATGTTTCCCAACTTGGATGTGTGCAGCTTCAAATCTGTCCTTAGGCTCCAATACCAGAGGATTACTTGGAAGGGGAGAATATTTGACAGTGCAGAATAACTAATGACACAATAAAAGCCACACTGTACTATCAGCAAAACTGGGAGTAGATTCCTGCCATTTTAAATGCATGTGTGCATATGGCTAGGGTTGAGCATATGGTGCTCAGATACTGTACCATGGTGATGAGTGGTATGAGAACCTAAATTAATAGGACCGAGTAGGTAAGGACACTCAGGCAGAAGCAGTCTGTCTCATTATTTACAAAAGAATATGTACACAATGTAGGATTTGAAGAGTACTTCTCAGGTAGACTGCAGGGGGGATCAATTGTGGATAGCACCCTCTTGTTCTTTCCCTAAATCCCCGACCAGCGACTGCATTTGCAGAGGGCATCTTCGGTGCTGATGGCAGTGTTGTTACAGACAGAAGGACCCTGTTTAATGCAGCCTGTGATGTGCCTTACTTTTTTAAAAAAGATAAATCTTGACAGCTTGCCAAATACCACATCTGCCTCTCTTTGCACCTCAGAGGGTGAAGCCGAACAGCAAGGTGGTGAAGATGAGTAAACCTATCAATTAACAGTGTGGGGGCTACTCTCTCTCTCTTTCTGTCAAATGACTGTAGGTGATCTCCTCCCCTGCCCTTAAAAGAAGACCCACTGCCTGTTGGCTAGCTGGCAAACGCAATCTGCAACACCTGTGTGACAGACAGGCACAGCTGTAAGCATGCTGCTGTTGATCCATCTGTAGAAGGCACCACATGCCAGTGTTTATCTTAGAATCTTTAGGAGGAGCGGGTGGGGGGAAAGCATGTATTACACCGTTAAGGTTTCTTTTTTTCACCACCGTTCATCTTTTATTTTCCCTCTCATGTTGGTGTTTCCCCCTCCTTCTTACTATGACGGTGTTAGTGAATACTAATGAGACAATACAACCCAAGACAATCATTGATTGAGTGAATAAATTCTTTGGGTACTGAACACCTGTGACCTGACTAACAAGGCAAGTTGAAGCCGGCTTACCTGATTACAGCTAAGTATTTTGGTTAGCACCTCTGGGTTTCCATCTCTAATTGTTGGTAATGATAACACTTGAATCATAATTTGGTGGTCTAGGTTTCTCAGCTGTTTCTTCCCATGCAAAATAGATAATGGAATATTTTGCCCATGACACTGAGTCTATATTTTGTATGCGATACATCAGCATTGTGTAAATTTTATGAACAACTTCTATTATCTTTGAAGCCATAGAAACAACAAACAGTTATAATTATAGTCTGAAGATGCTGTAGTGTTTCAAATATGCCTACAGTAGTAGTATTACAATGAAAATGTTCTGTTTGCCTGCAGCTTTCACTGTGCTCAATGACATCACAATTATGCTGTATTTGAGCTGAAACTTCTGTCCTTAAACAGAAACAGCTTGTCTGAAACCTTTTAGGTCTTCCTTCTAATTTCTTTTGATTCTTCCTTGAGTTAAAACAGTCAAAATGGTGAATACAGTAGGATAGTGCATTTTTACAGGCTTTGTGTCTGGGCTTGATAACAGTAAGTTATAGGTACTTTGTGTGGTTGCATTTGGGAAATGAATGCATGTTATTTAAAACCTCTTTATGTGCATCTGCTACTTGTCAACTTGTGATCTTCTGATCCTTGAATATTTGGCAACCCTGTGATTTGTGATAATGGAATTATAAAAAAAAAAAGTGATCAACAAAGACAGTACATTATAAATGTGCAAAGCAAGACTTAAGATGTTTGAAGAAAAATGAGCTTTAGAAAGGAGGTAATGGTATTGAAGAAATATTTGAAAAGTGCAAGCCTTTGGAAACAACCACATATCTTTAAATATGCAGTCAAATGTAAACATACCTGAGCCAGATCCTCAGATGCTGTAAATTACTGTAGCTCCATTGACATCAATGAAGCTGTGATGATTTATAGAAAAAAATTATTTTGTTTACCTTTCTGTTTTAAAGTGAGTTTTGTATTTTCTAACACTTGTTCATAAACATCAGACTAGGATCAGTTCTAGTCCCCAGTGGAAATTTGTTCAAATAGCACAAAATTGCTGCAGTCTAGATCCTCAAAAATCAATGGGAGTTAGGCACCTAAATACCTTTGCAGACCTGATAATCTGTTCCAGAGAGATCCCCTGTTAGAATAGCTTGGTGGTTGTGCAGGTGAGAATAGGCCTGCGTGGTGTCGAAGTAACCAATGAAAACAATAGTGATGGTATAATGATTGAATAATGGAACACAGGGCAGTTCAGTAAGAAATCAGAGGAGTGAGTAAACGGCTGACCGCCATGTAATAATCACTGTGATTTTGCAGTGGTTTGTCTTTAACACAATGGAGAGACATGGTCTGCTGATTAAAGCACAAATGTGAAAGTCAGGTGATATGAGTTGTAATGCTGGCCCTGCCCCAGACTTACTGAATGACCTTGGGAAAGCCACTTAACGTTTCTGTGTCTCAATGTCTCCATCTGTAAAGGGGGGATAATAAAGAACTGATGTGAGTTTTAATTCATGGAGGTTTGTAAGGTGCTTTGAGATCCTCTGATGGAAAAGCTGTCTTGAGAAGAGCAAATCACTGGGACCAGATCCTCAGCTGGTGTAAATCAGCATCATTACATTGAAATCAATGGATTTCCCCCAGCTGGAGCAAACCAGATTTATGATTTAAGGATATGCCCCTTTATATTTACCGGGAGCTAGGAAATTGCCACCTCACTTTTAGGAAAGATTCTTCCTGGGAGCACATTGATACTAGCAGAGGACCCCAAGTTTATGTTGTATGTCCCCAGCTATGAGGAATTGTAAAGGCAAACTGTAGTTCAGTGTCAAAATATCTGCTAGCTCTTGTGTGGAAAAAGTAGAAAGCAAGTTAGAAGTCTTGGTTACCTTTGATTTTGCTGGCAAGGACAGAGTTAAATTGGTGTAACCCTCACTGTGGAGGCTGTTCTAGTGAGATAAAGTGGGAACATCTGTACAGCTTCTGTTGGTAAATTTACAGAACTGATATAGTAAAATTAGTGCAAATATTGCACATAGACCAGACCAAAAACTTTAGCACATTAAAACGAATGGACCCTCTTCTTAGAGCTTCTTTATATACAAACTGGAGCCAATTAAACTAAATCAGTATAGTTAAATTGTGGAATCCCCTGTGCAACTCCCTGTGTTATATTATATTGTTATATTGTACACATTAAAGGGGCAAGGTCAACCAATTTTAACCAGGTTTAAATTATTTTAAGAGAGTCCACACACAAAATTGCACTGATTTGTACTAAACTGGTTTAAGATCACACCTATAATTAAATCCACAAACCTTTGTGTATAGACCATGCCTTAGCTTCCAAACTCTCTAATGTCATATTACACGATAGACTGAGGTGCTGATTATGCCACAGATAATGTGGTTGTTAATGATCAAGTTAATGTTAAAAGCCATTACTGTGCATTGACATAACTCTTGGAACATTATGCCGGAGAAGTGCACCTTTTGTGAAGCAACAAAATGACAAAATTGAAATGTTAAAAGTTGAGTGCCCGAATTGAGCGCCTGTGAAATCATTTAGACAAGATCATTGTTGTTGCCATTGTAAAAGAGCTGGAGAGTGACAGAATGAGAGAGAGAGAGAGAGAGAGAGAGAACAACACCACACACTGGAGTATCTTTACTGGAGGAAGATGTAAGGTAAATAGGATTCCCACTTGACTGTTCCCTCTTTCCAACCTGGAGGGTCTTCACCTAACAACAGAGCACCCTCCTCTGGTAGCTTGCCAAAGATGAAAGCGTGCATGGTGCTGTCTGGAGACTGGAAACTTTTAAGCAAGGCAGGGAAAGGACTCATTGCAATCTATCCCTATGTGTTGCTCTAATACAGGGGCAACAAACTTTGCCTAATTAAAGGCCACTTGCCCCAAACTCTAGGCAGTTGCACCTACCTTACATAAAATAAGTAAAGCGGTGGCCATCAGAGACTACAGACCCAGTGGGCAATGTTCCAGGTTGGTCTGAGCAGCTCAGACCTGTGGTGTTCACAAGCTGCTCTATATATTAAAGTTGAGGGCAGACATAGATCACGTTCTAAAACTCCATGAGCCGCATGCCACCCATCGGCCTCACTTTGCCCATCTTTGCTTTAATAAAACGTAAAAGAACACAGAATTGCAGTAATGGCTTAGCCAACAGACAGACTGTTAAACGCCTGCAGTGGAGGGACACTTTAATGAGCAATATACTATACAACAAGCTTGTGTTAAAACATTGACCCACAACATTTGGTCCATAAAAAGAGTTACATTCACAGAGACTCCTGGCAGTGATAGTTTTAATGCAGGATCTGTGTCATGGTGTAAAATAAACAACTTCTGACAATACAGTAAATAGACAAAAGCAACAGCGGAAATCTTTCCATATAAAACAATGAGCACACGAACAGCTACTATTAAATAATGTTCATGTTGTTAAACAAAAAAAGCACAATGGCACAGTTTTAATGTAGAAAAATAATGTAAGTCCTTTGACATGGCAATAAAACTGGGCACCTATCAAGTTCTTGTGCTGGTGCCCATTCATGGAAAAATATTGAAGGATATATATTGCATGATGTTTCTACTGTGTAGTTGCAATCAGACCTGGGTTTGTGCTGTGCCAAAACTTTAATATTATTGTAATGGAGCTTTTGTTTGTGAATTTTTACATGCCTTTAAAAAAAATTCTGCAGCACAGAAATATTGTTGTAGAGTCATTAAATTTCCCACAGTGTTATAATAAGATCAGATCCATTTTCTGCCAGTGAGTTTGGCTGTGTTAGCAGCAACAAGATCCAATATAATTAGGGATAGGCAAACTCAGTCTGTAATATTCACTCCATCTCAAACCTTTTATTTTTGTTTTCAGGTCTGGAGGAGTTAATACAAGGACATTGTGCCCACTTTCATTTTCCCTCTCCTGAATTCACAACACTTCTTCCCTCCAACCCTTCAATAGACTGTGAAGACTTCCCCACTCTTCCTCTTTGTAACCCTCTAAATGGCCTGCAAATTTTTCTGATAGGATTCTATTTCTCTCCCGATAACTCTCCAGTAAGCTGTGGCACCTCCCCCAAAGATCATTCAATGTGTTCCCTGCCTCCTATAACCCTCCAACTCAGAATATCCTGCTCTGGGTTCACTAGTCCCACATGGTATGGGATCTGAGCACATAACCAAAAAGTGCATGAAATTGGAATTCAGCAGGGGCCAGGGCCAATGTGTAGATTCCTAGTAATGCTAGATTCTGCGTGGTATCTACAATGGTGGGATAGATGTTTTAAGGACAGGAACCTATTTGTAGGTCACAAACTGGGAGAAAGATAGGACCTATATATCTGTCTTATCTATTCTTTTCTAATATGACCACCAGTATAGTATCAAATTACCATATAGATAATTAAGCGAAACATGAGTTCATGCAGAGTGGACCATACTCTCTTCCACTTTCTTATGTTATGCAGCTTTATGATGTGTTTGGTTTTTGTTATCTTCCAGGAGAAGCATTGTTGGTCTATCCTGCTATCTTAATTGTGGAGGGAAGTCCTGAGCAGGGTGATGTGCTTTGCATTGTGCCCTAAAAATATGAAAAAGTTGGGATGCATCCTCTTCTCTGGAAGTGTGAGACTCTACAGGCACAGGAAGTGCCCAGCCTCCAGTCCTGAAGGTCTGATCCTGGAACCATCAGCCATAATCATAGACTCATAGGACTGAAAGGGACCTTGAGAGGTCATCTAGTCCAGTGCCCTGCACTCGTGGCAGGACTAAGTATTATCTAGACCATCCCTGACAGGTATTTGTCTAACCTGCTCCTAAAAATCTCCAATGATGGAGATTCCACAACCTCCCTAGGCAATTTATTACAGTGCTTAACCACCCTGACAGGAAATTTTCCCTGTTAGATTCAGCTGCTGCTGTGGGGCATATAGAGAGTGGCTAGAGGCTATGGAGGCTTTAAAGATGAGAACCAGGATTGCATAGCTGATCTGGAATTGGAGAGGATGTCAAAGTGAGATGCACCAACATGATGTGTTTTCAATGGTTTGACCCACCTATGTAGAGGTGAGCTGCTGCATATTGGCCACAAAGAAGCTGCATCTGTGTCCTTCATAGATATTCCCTGCAGTATGTTAGAACAGAGAGGAAGAAAGCATGGATCACCATTTGAATATGAAAAGTTTCAGTCTCCTGACTAGTGTAGATGGAACAAGGCAAGGAACAAGCCAATACCATCAACTGAGAGTTTAGGGGCAGTGATGCATCCATCAAGAGCCCAAGGAAGTGAACTACCATGACAATCTTAGGGCATCTGGACTCAGTGGAAGGCGAGGTTAAGGCTCCTTCTGGTATCTAAAAGAATTTTCCCATTCCTGCCAGCATCATTTCCATTTTACCTGAGTTGAGCTGGAGCCACCTGCTTTTCATCTAGGTGTTTGGGTGTTTTCCGGCCTGGGGCAGCTGGGTAATGTCTACGTTTAATGAGATAGTAATGCAGAGCTGGGAGTTATCACCATATTGCTGGCATTGAAACCCATAGCTTCTCACTATCTCCCCTTGCAGTCTAACTTATTTATTGGAAATGAGAAGGATTCTGTGGGCTAGAGCTCTCAAGGGAATGGGATCAACTTCCCATTGTATAACCTAGGATCTATCTTAGAAGAAGGGATGAAGCTTGCTTAGTACTGCTCTGTTCAGCCCTGAAATGCCTGTAAGCAAGATGCAAGTAATTATCAACAGTGTCAAAAACTACTGTGATATCTAGCAATATTAGAATGGACATTTGTCCCCTGTCCATGGCAATGAGGAGACTTTCCAGCACTTCAGCTAGGAGAGTTCTTGTATCATATCCCAGCCTGAACTCTGACTGGCAAAGGTCAAGGATATTGGAAGAAGGCAAGTGCTCCTTAAGTCTGATTAAGGCCATCTTTTCAATAGCCATATTGATAGGGAAAATTAGTGAGAGGGTGGCTGGACCATTTGTGTAAAGAGAGCTCAGCTGGTGCTCTAGAAACCTATGATAGTTTCAGGGACTGATAAGATGCCATATTTGAAGGAGGAAACTAAAGGGAAAACTGAGAGCTACCCTGGACCGTTGTGGAGGAAGAGGGTTGTGAAGATGGGGAAAGTCAGTGGCTATTGCTGGCTTGGAAAGACTCTGGGAAGGAGAGTCTTAACATGCTGAGTAAGCATCCAAAGTCTCTAAAAATATATTTTGATATTGGGTTTGTCCATCACCGTGGCCTCAAATCCTGGGTCCATTCAAATGTTGAGAAAAAAGCAGTAACTGCTCATCCATATTTCCCTGTTTCAGGGGTAGGCAACCTATGGCACACGTACCAAAGGCAGCACGTGAGCTGATTTTCAGTGGCACTCACGCTGCCCAGGTCCTGGCCACCGGTCCGGGGGGGCTCTGCATTTTAATTTAATTTTAAATGAAGCTTCTTAAACATTTAAAAAACCTTATGTACTTTACATACAACAATAGTTTAATTATATATTATAGACGTATGGAAAGAGACCTTCTGAAAACGTTAAAATGTATTACTGGCACGCAAAATCTTAAATTAGAGTGAATAAATGGAGACTCAGCACACCACTTCTGAAAGGTTGCCGACCCCTGCCCTATTTAATGTACTGTATGGGACTGCCCTCTTCCAGCCCCTCCCGCCCCCTTATTTTTTGAAAGGCCAAAGTGTTTGTTTCTGAGCGGTAATAAAAAATAATTAGAAACCACACAAAATCCCTTACATGTAAATACAAGCAAAGCCAAACAATAGGAACACCCTGTCCCCATTCCACAAACAGCTTATTGATTGGGATTGGCTTTTATCCAAACAAATATCGCTCCTGATAGATGGGACCTATGCTTTGTGTTTCAGCCCAAAGGGAATTTCAGGCCTAAAAATAGGGCTTTCTAAAGGAAAGTGCAGATGCAGCCTTAACTACAGTAGAGCTTTGTGAATGGGACACTCTAATAAGTACCACAACTAGTCATCACATCAGAATTACAGTGCAAAGTATGTCTGTGCACAGGTCACTGCTTTTTATGAACACATTCTAACATCTTATAACAAATGGGAAAAGTAGCCCATTTTGACCTTTGAAGCCTGTTGCAAAGTCATTGCTGAGATATTATTTGAGTAGCTTGAAGTAGAATAATGTTCAACTCAGCTTCCTGGAGCTGCATTTGAAATGCAATTAATTGACTGCTGTTAGTTGTCAATTAACATTTATTATCAATTAGTTCATCAAATTGATTAGTTGGCAGGACCTTAAAGCCTAAATGCACTCCTTTCCATTATAAATATGTCTATAAGAGTAAAAGCTACTCACTAATTGATGTCAAACTGAAACTGCTTATGTTGGTCAAGAGACGAAGCACATTGTGTTTTTAAAATCCATATTAAATGAATTTTGCAGAAAATACATTAGTGTCACATTTAAAAAAAAACACTATATCTTTGATGCATGTGAATTTGCAAGCGAATTTTTTAAAGTCATTAGGATATGTAGCCCAGTATGAGAATTGAAGGTAGGAAAAGTTTTTTCCTGATCCAAAAAGGTGACACTTCTAATCTAACTGGTATACATTTTACTTCATTGGCCTACCTTTCAAAATGGCTTGTGGAATAAATATGTGACATGAAAGCAGTTCAGACTTAGCAGATTTCCCATGAAATTATTTACATTTCCTCCCCTGCACTCCCCCCTCCAGCCCCTACAGGTTTGCCCAGGGTTCAGAAGGGCAGTTCTTCCATCACAGGCTCTAATCAGGATTACTAAAGAGGGGTCTCTTTGTTCCTGAAATGTGGATAGTGATTCCTAGCTGAGTGCTGTCTCAAAAACAAACAAACAAACAAACAAAAAAAAGGAGGGGCAGGGTGGGGAGAGTGAATATTAAGGGAATTCTTTTCAGTTTCTTATTTTTACAGGCCAGTATGCTGTTCATTCAGGAAATATGTTCTGTGAGATCCTTATTATGGCGGGGGGGAAGTGATATCGGAGGACTTTTACAGGAGCCACTGCTGTTTGAAGTGTAAGTTTAAGAGGAGTCTTCGCAATGGCTGCCACAATTAACTCTCCCCTCCCTGCAGCCTAGGGCTGAGGAGCAGATAAAATTGTGAAGAGTATCCCTTAACTTACATGCACAAAATACCTGAGAAGGGCTCGTCACTTTCATTGCCTTTGTGCAACATGATTATTCCTGCCTCCCCCAAAACTGTGACCTAAATATGGCTGAAAGACACAACATGTGACCTGCTTAGTGCTGCCTGTCATGGCCTGGAGCCACAGCAGGAACTCTATTAGTGGGAACAGCACAGATGCTACCAGATGGCCAACATATTGTCCAGAGATGACCCATGTATAATTGCAGAAAGTTCAATACATTCAGGTTTTGAATTTAATTGCATTGACCACCTTAGCTACTGCTGCTACATGATTTAATTTATTTAAGGTGGATACTTACTTTGAGAGAGAGGGAGAAATCTGGATGCTTTTAATTTCACAGATTTTCTATTCCACACAACGTAACAGCCCAAACTCTGTATTTACAGATGTGCCAAACTGCATTCAGGTAGTCAAGGAACGATGGAGACTTACCCTTTCACTTTCTGCAATTGATTTAGATAAGATACTTGGAATCAAATTCAGCAGACTTTACTCAAGCAGATAACCCACTGAAGTCAGTGAAACCAAACAATGTGAAACACCATTGAAGTACGTGAGAATTTGGCTTAAGTAAAGATTGCAAAATGTAATCCTTGATTTTTAACTGAAACAGGTATATTATTAGAGAGAAAGGGTAGTTTTGTTAAGACACTGGACTGGGATTCAGGAAATTAAGGTTCAGTTCCCTTCTTTCCCACAAACTTTGTGACCTTGGGTAAATTACTTAATCTCTCTGGGCCTGATCCAAAGTTCAGTAGGTTTTAGATCAGGCCCTGCGTGACTTATCTCCTCTCAGCTTCTCTCTATCTAGTCTATTTAGATGGCAAACTAATAATTGTGGAGGGCTGTCTTTTAAGAGGTGCATGTACAAAATTTAGTGTAATGGGACCCATTCTAGGTTGGGCCTCTGGGTGCTGTTGTAATCCACATGATAATATATATGTTCCCAAACACACAATTTCTGACCTATTACCACACTTTACCCTGGAGTATGTCACATTGTATCACATTACACATCTTTGTATTCAATCTTATTGTTGATTCACTGGATGTCAGTCAGGACACCGGCAAAAGCAGCCAATGTGAATCATCACTAGATGACTTAATTTTCACATTATTTTTGTTTCATGTACTAAAGAGATCAGCTGAGACTTGGGAATGGGCTAAACCCACAAAGCTCAGATCCGCATCCAAACTTTCAGGTAGTATTTGGAACTGGGATTTTGTTTTGCCCCACTGGAGAAAAGAGGGGCTCCCCTCAAAGTCCAGCTCCAGATCCCACTCTGCTGCTAAATGTAGTGGTGATGTCTTCAGATTCTGGTGTGGCCTCATCCCTACCAAGAATATGACAGTAATTTCCCTTAGGCATAATAATCAAACTTGTAGTTACCATGCTTTCAGAAACTTTTTAGTTTATGGGAAAACTGAAATGGTATCTTACTTAAGAAACAATGAAGAAGTGTTGTTTCAGTTTCTTTTTTTTGGATATTGCTCTTTTTTTCATGCTGTCACTAATCAAATGCAATCACTACGGTATGTGTTATTGATTTTGTAATTGCTTCTTGAATGGTTTGGGCCCCAAGACTGTTACACTGTGTGAGGATGTCATTTGGGTCATATGTAGGCTAATGGATGGCTTATTTTATTAAGAAAACCCTCCAACATACTGTATGTTTTGGATAGTTAAATACCAAAGACCTTCTGTCAGAAGGCTCAGTTTCTTGTCTTATTCCCTTCGATGTGACCAGACAGCACTCTTTCATTTGAAAAGCTTACCCTCTATTGTACTGTGTTTTAACAATACTGTAAAATAATGTTGTAAAGGCTGTGGTTCTTCTCATACTGTAGTTCTAAAGTCCTACAAATATAACTCACGGTTTGGTGTCTAGATCCTGCAGTCACGGATCACCACAAATTCCTAAAATAGACATAGGGCATGTCTATGCTGCAATGTAAGTGCAGGCCCAAGCCTAACTCCCCTTCTGTCTATGCATAAATTGCAGTAACCCAGGGGCTGGACCCAGGGTCCCATGACCCCATGGATGTGGAGAGTCTGAGCCTGGGTCAAGCCAGGACCCAAGGTTCAAGCCGTATTGCTTTGCAGTGTAATCACTGCCCCACTGGACTCAGTCTCTGAGTGTACACTTCAATAAAACACCTGTGGCTGGCCCATGTCAGCTGTCTTGGACTTTCGGGGCTCAGGCTGTGGGGCTGCAAAGTAGACATTGGGATTGTGGCTGGAGCCCGGGCTCTGGGACCAGCCCCCCTCATGGGGACTCCAGAGCCTGGGATCTAGCCCAAACCGGAACATCTAAACTGCAATTTTGCAGCCTCACAGCCCGAGCCACAAGAGCCTGAGTCAGTTGATATGGGCCAGCCGTGGGTTTTTTCTTGCAGTGTAGACATACCATTGGAGTCCACCAACCCCACAGGCCTACTTTCTTTGTCCTCTAGACAGTCAAGTTTGATGGACAGTCAATTTTTTCCACATTGCGTTACAAATAAAAGGTTAGCGTGGCCACGTTTTGGGAGGGTGCTAGGAAGTCTGGCATATGAGTGGTTGGATTTGGGCCTGCATAATCCATTGTAGACACTGGAGCCCCATGTTGTGACCCAGGGTTCAACAACTCCTAATCTGGAGTTGTAAATGAGTGTAGACACTCAAGCCTTAGGTTAACAAACTCAGGGTCTTCTAACTTGAGTTCTGGTAACCTGGGCTTACATTGCAGTGCAGACATACCCACAGCCCTAGCTTCTATGGACTGGCTAAGCAGCACGTTGTGCATATCTGGAGATAGGGCAAAAGTTCCCCTGGTCCCGCATAGATCAGCCTGGTGGCTGACCTATTTATACCAGCTACCAATAGTCCAATGTGTGTAGGAAGGAACAGGGAGAAGGAGTGGTGAAGGAGCTGCAAAAATAGTCCTACACCACTGAGGATTGCCATATGCGGAGGGAATCCTCTGGTTAGCTAAGGTGGAATTTAGACTGCTTTGCAACACCAGCCCAGAAAAAAGCAGCTTTGCTACCCTGGAAAATCCAGCCCACAGTTTGAGATATAGCTCAAAATATTTTAACATGGGGGATTTTCACCTCTTGAACACGCAGGCCATATTCTCCAAAGGTATAAATTAGCACCATTCTTTTACCTTTCATAGAGCTATGCTTATTTACACCTGCTGGGTATCTGTCTTATTCTGTTTTTCCTTTCTTTAAGGGCCTGATTCAAAAATGTAATCAGTTGGAGTCTCTTCATTGATCACAGTTGCTTTTGGATCAGGTCCTGAGGATCCAGCTTATTGGATTCAATGAACAGAATAAGTTCTAAAATATTTGTAGAAACTATGTTGGCATAGCTCTATTGATTAAGAAGCTATGCTGATTTACACCAGCTGAGCATTTGGCGTGTGTGTGTGATTTATCCTAGTGTAAATCCAGAGTAACATTTGGAATCACTAGACTTCCTTTTGGTTTACACTGAAGTAACTGGGAACAGAATTTGACTTTTATACTTTTCTACTTTTCAATGATCAGTTATATTTTTTTTATTCTTTCAGTCACAATTAGAGGGGAAATATCCTTATTAGAAGAGATCACTTTTAAAAAGCAGAAAGGCATGTGCTTTCTGGAGCTATTTGCATCCCCAAAACTTGCTCTTTATTCATCTCTCTCATTTAGCTAAAGCTGAAACAAATGAAATTAATTACTTTTGAAGTTGGATATCACCTTTTTGAGCTTTATGAGCCTACTTTTCTGAAATTAGAAATTGCCTGTGTGGAATGTTTCTAGCTCAACTGCTTCAGACAATCGCAGTCAGGTAAGTGCTTTGTAAGCATCATTTGTGTAAGCAGCAGGGAAATCCAGTGGCTCGTAGACTGATCCCAAGTGGATCTTTCCCTATTATGGAATCATTCTGTCCAGATCTTTTTTTACTTAACTATGATTGTCTGAATCATGGAGTTAGCTAAATATAAATAACTGTGTTGAACTGCAGTTTCCCTCAGACTGTATACCAGCTCAGAATGCTCTCAATTTAAGTTCCAAAAGAAGTTGTGAACACCTGCAAATATTAAAGATCAGATTTTAGGTTAATGTTTTAATGAAAAAAATCAATGTTCAAAATTTCTAATTTGGGATGCTAAAAATAAGCCCCTAAATAACTTCATAGACTTTAGTGGGTGAAAATCAAATTATGGTGCCCAAGTATGGATTTAGGGGCCTAACTTTCAATATCAATGTTTGGAAATTTTGGCCTAATTCTACAGGGTCCACAGACCAGAAAAACTTTAACTGAAGCTTTGGAACACTGATGTTGCATGTAGTTTTTCAATCTTAGCTTCAAACTTTGCAGGCTATGGTCCTGATCCTGAGTGAATCAATGGGACTACGCATGTGAATAAGGACTCCTCATGTAATGTTTGCTGGTGAAGGCCCTAAGCACAGCTCTCATTGTGTGGAAGACTATTTAACTTGTAAAACATATCAAGACCAGTTTGTACCAAATGTGTGCTTATGTCATGCATGCCCCTTTATAACAAAGGATGGAATGGTCCACCTTAATTTTAGATAGGTAGTAGTTGCAATTATGTCAGCTACTTAAATTTATTTGCAGGCAGTCAATTCATATTGATCATAACTCGACCTTACAATGACCTTGAGCAAAGGTACTCCACGGCTGTTATAAATATTGTGATCAATACTGGAGTGCAACTGACTACACCTAGTTACTGATAAATGAAGTAAAAAGTTCACTATTTTCAGAAACAAAGATAATTGCTCATTTAGTCAACTGTTTGCAAAGGTTTAATATTGATATGTGAAGCTATAATGACATTCTTGGGCACTTTAAAATTGTGGGAAACAATAGGGTGCAGAGCCAGTGTAGCAAATTAAGGCAAAAGAATCATTACTTTGCCACTTCAAATAAGAAATTTCTTGATATTTATGACAACAATGCAGATAACAAATACATTCACTTAGCAGTACTTGTTGGCGATGGCTTGTATCAAACTACTTCTTTTCATTATGCGTGAACCTGGTCTAGTGAAATAAAACACCATATTACTGTACATGGAACAAAGACTTTAGTACCACTTATTTTACTCTAGTGCCACTCGCCTTTGTACATTTGTGCCTGAATTAAATTGCACATCCCCAGGTATAACTAACTGTAATCATGAGGAAGAGATCATTTTGGTCTCAGCACATCTGCTACATGTTGATACATTTCCCTACACTGACTAAAGTTAAAAGGAAGAATGTTAGAGAAGTTCTCCCCGGTTGTTCCTTTCACTTTGTTCAGAATTCCACTGAGCAATGCCCTGGCAACTTAAACTGAGACAAAATAGAAGTCCCTGGGCAAAATGGTAAGAGGTTCTGTTGCTAACTGAGAGACCTGAGCACAGGAGCTGACCTCCTAGACACTACATCCAACCGTCAAATTCTGTCTGGGGAGACATTTATTTTGAACAAGGTAGACCTGCTTCTCTCTCAGATCCACTGGTATCTTCCTCAGACAGGCTGCTGTCACTATGACTGATGCCTGGGGCTGAGATGCTAAGTGCACTGGATACTCTGGGGCATCTCAGCTGTGGAATGAAGTGAGAGCCAGTAGCACTTACAGCAGCAGGATTGCAGGAGCATTTCTTTGTCCCCTATCAGCTACCCTGATAAACCACAGAAGTTTTCTTTTCCTTCCATGCTTTTTGCAGTTCAACTTGTATTTAAACCCATTTTATAGTTACATTACAGGGTTTTTGGAAATAGATGTTCACATCTGTGACATACTTTACTAAAGACATTAATTAAATGGTGAGAGATGGTTAATGCTCCTGAAATCAGAAACAGGAGGCAAAACATTCTCCAGATCCAGACCTCCCATCAACCTCTCCACTGCTTAAATGTTTTCCTCACACACTTACTTTTGTCTCTTGATCCCTGGAGTTAATCTGATCATATTTCCTACACCTCATACACTAGACTTTTTTGCACACTTATGTTTTCTTTTTTCTTACAGTCAGGTCCTTCTCCCACCTTCCTTTAGATCTTACACTCCAGTGAAGCTATTTATTAATAAACCTGTGTTTTCAGAACAGCAGTACATCAATAAACGACCGAGTGGTTCAGCTGGTCAGCATTCTGGGAAATCCTTTGCTATATTGAAGAACTGTAAATCTCAATTATTTATTCCCATAGCACAAATAAAGAACACCCTCTTACCTTCGTGACATCATTGTTGTTAATTTTTTAAGGGTGAATGTGCATGTTCATCGTAGCCAAGAGGCTGAAATGTTTAGTGTTTGGACAGGATGCATACCAGTTTCAGATCTGAAACTGAAGATATTGTATTTCTTTCCAGGTAACTGTTCAATGTAAGTCAAACACACATTGAATTAAGTATGGATGGGTAAATGGATTTGATTAAAATAGAAGCAACCCACTCTTTTGCCTCTCCCCTCCCACACCTGGATTTTGTTCATTCCAGGCGGGAGGGATCTTATGTGTGCCAAGATTTTGCAATTCTTGGTGAGACTGCTCCTTTTATATTTCAGAATGGTAATGTTGTGAGACATCTCCCCACAGTACAGGCGTTATAGGACCCTG
Organism: Lepidochelys olivacea; assembly: GCF_965140295.1. Taxonomy (NCBI): domain Eukaryota; kingdom Metazoa; phylum Chordata; order Testudines; family Cheloniidae; genus Lepidochelys; species Lepidochelys olivacea. The sequence goes on along the minus strand of NC_140421.1, from coordinate 23,555,779 downwards.
TTACAGAAGACCAATGAGTTCATTTGCATGAAAAGAAGACTTACACAGAGGAGGGAAGTGGGGTCACTTGGACCATTTGTCCTGTCTCTGTAGCATAGGTTAGAGAAGATCTGGGGAATGTTGGGGAGATGGCTTTGTTTGGGGAAGGAGAGATCAAGGGATGGTGGAAATTCCAAAATGTTCAGATGAGATGAATATCAAGACTTTGGGTTCTTATCCAAAGTGAACCCAAACTCGGAGGCTTTTGAGATTAGCCTAATTTAGCAGGTATGTGATCTGTTACTTTGTGAAAGCACATCCTATCCACATTGTAATTGCCTTACTGGAGTCATGGTATACTGCACTCATTTTACTAAACTGGCCACTAGGAAATTTAGATTAGAAATTAGACGAAGGTTTCTAACCATCAGAGGAGTGAAGTTTTGGAATAGCCTTCCGAGGGAAGTAGTGGGGGCAAAAGATCTATCTTGCTTTAAGATTAAACTCGATAAGTTTATGGAGGAGATGGTATGATGGGATAACATGGTTTTGGTAATTAAATATTCATGGTAAATAGGCCCAATGGCCTGTGATGGGTTTTTAGATGGGGTAAGATCCAAGTTACCCGGGAAAGAATTTTCTGTAGTATCTGGCTGATGAATCTTGCCCATATGCTCAGGGTTTAGCTGATCGCCATATTTGGGGTCGGGAAGGAATTTTCCTCCAGGGCAGATTGGAAGGCCCTGGAGGTTTTTCGCCTTCCTCTGTAGCATGGGGCACGGGTCACTTGCTGGAGGATTCTCTGCTCCTTGAGGTCTTCAAACTACAATTTGAGGACTTCAATAGCACAGATATAGGTGTGAGGTCTTTTTTAGGAGTGGTGGGTGAAATTCTGTGGCCTGCATTGTGCAGGAGGTCAGACTAGATGATCATAATGGTCCCTTCTGACCTAAATATCTATGAATCTATGAATCTACTATCAAATTGAGTTGTATTGCATCACATTCAGAACCGGCAGGATGGAGACATGGCTGACATGCTGCCTGTAACTGATGCAATGAGACACAGTATCCAAAACAAATACCTTTTGCTAAGTCTCAATTAGCTAGAAGTGTATTTTGACATTTCTATAGAGACTTTGAACCCACAGGTAATTGTCCAATTGTACTTGTCCAATCTTCTGCCAACACGCTCTGTCTTGATAAGGATAGACTCCTTTCTGTTTAACTGAGAGAACGTTCAAGCTGAGTGAGCTTTAAATTACCTTTGCTCACTTCAGGCTTTGAAAGCAGGTGGGAAAACCTTCTCAGTCCAGTTGTTTCACCAAATCTATGAGATTTCAGGTCCTTAGATGCCATTGAAATAAATAATAAAAAAATCGAATACAAAAGGCATGTAGAAACCCAAAAGTAAAATACAGCATACTTTTAGTTACTCTTTGAAAATTTGCATAAGAATGAAGAAATCCCCTGTTCAGATATTGCAAGACTGGGCTTTCCAACCTACTGAAAAAAATGAGATGTATTAGAGATGGTGAAATTACAAAAGCAATAACTTTGCCATATTAATTAATTCTGAATTACAGTAGAATTTTTATAAGTGCATATGACATCCATAGTATGCCAAATTAATTCTTTACGATCATAGCTATTGCAATCAATACTAAATGAATTCATAATGATAAGATATTTTAAATAAAGAGTTACCACAAAAACACTAAAAAGGTCATCATTATCATCAAAGCTATAGCATACTAATAAAGTATCGGCTCAACAAGATGGGTGATAGCTATGAGAATCAATGGCAAGCCTTTAATTTATCCCGATGTTTGTCCTTACCCCCAAAATGCACACTCTCCCTTTCCTTTAGTTAGTAACAACATCTTAGAAGAAGAAGATTAGGGTTGGAAGAGACCTCCAGAGGTCATCTAGTCCAACCCCCTGCTCAAAGCAGGACCAACACCAACTAAATCATCCCAGCCAGGGCTTTGTCAAGTTGGGCCTCTTCCTTTGGAGCCAGTGTCTATTGGATAGATAATAAAAGATATGGTTGATAGGAGTGGTACAGCTGGCTCCCGAGTGAGGAACTTAGAGAATATAAATACGAAGTTTAAGAGATGGTTTACACTAGAAGATTAAGTCAATCCCGCTACTTCACTCAGGGATGTGAAAAATCTGTACCTCTAAGCAACATAATTAAGCTGACCTTGTCCCTGGTGTAGACCTCACTAGGTTGGTGGAAGAATTTTTCCATCAACCTAGCTACTGCCCCTCTGGGAGGTTGATTAGCTACTTCGGTGGGCGAGCCCCTCCCGTCAGCATAGGTAGCATCTATCATGAAGCTCTACAGCACTGCAGCTGTGCCGCTGTAGCATTTCACATGTAGACAAGTCCTAATTCTAGTGCCCTGGGAAATAGCACCAGTACTCCAGTGAATCTGTTAAGAGCAGATGTAAAGAGCAGTCAGAGGAAGCCATTAGCACCGCATATCACTACCACTACTGTTACGGGACCTGGCTTTGATGCCTAACTCCCTTTGAGGAGTGGGGCTTAGCCCAAACCCCTCACGTTGGATTTCCTCCTGAGTAATTTAGGTAGCTCACTACTCAACTTGCTGGTTTATTATATGAATCCCATTCTTAGGTGCCTAACTCCTTCCATGCATTGCACATGGGCACTTAATTCAGGGCTGTGGATTTTATTGGGCAACCTAAAATTAGGTTTTGCAACACTGAGTCAAGTCCCCTTTTGTGGATTTAGCCCTTCATGGCTCCATTGTGTTGTATATTATAGGCACTTGGAACTTCATAGCAACACCAAGGATATTATTATTATTCATAGAGCACCCAAATGTGCGTTGGGCACTTTTCAGTCATAAAATATAACAGGTCCTTCCCCCAAGATTTAACACTCTGAATGGATAGTGCACTGACAAAGGAGTGGGGAAGAAATCAATATTTGTTTTTTATATTATGGGCAGGGCAGGTAGTGATGCCTATTAAGAAGGTTGCCCAACATTTTCTATTATAAGACTGGGTTTTCAATTGCTCATGACTTTGGCAAATTTGAACCATTTAGACTGATAATTTCTATTCCCTTTGTCCTCTTTTGGCTGATTTTATTTTATTTTCTGGAAAAGTTTAGCTACATAAGTTCCGCAGTTCCCAATACCCATGTTATGCGGGGAAATACATTGTTTTACCTTTGTTTAGAAATTCTGACATCCATTTCACTGAGAAGCTATAGCACCTCCATGCTTTGGAACATGACATTTGGTGCACCCTTGTGTCGGGGATGTAACTTTGCCACCTCTGTGAAAATCTGCCTAAATTTGGGCATAATTTGAGCCTCTGAAATGTGCAGTTTGCACATGCTCTGTAGAGACTTGTTAAAGTTTGGAAACTAAATTTTCCAGAGCTTGCATCTGTCCCAAGCATGGCTGCAGGGACTGAACAGCACTTTTCCTGAAGCTGCTCCCCTTGGCTGCTGGTGGCTGTTGTAGCACCAGGCGTGGAGACAGAGAGCAGGAAGACTGTCTTTCCTATGCAATCAGTGTTTCCCCTGCTGGCAGCCAGGCAACATGGAGGAGAGAAGGAGGAGGAGGAAGCAACCTGACTGGAATGCAGAGGGGTGAGGAGCAGCGGGTGGCGGGGGGGGGGAAGGGCGGGGGAATGGACTTGAGGAGCCAGTGGCAAGAGACCTGGGGGACCTGAGATAGAAGCAGAGGAGATGAAGAGGGGCAGGGGCCAGGACAGGAGCTGGGGAGGGGAGGTTAGCAGCTGTGACCTGGAAGTGGAGACAGGAGCTGTAGAATAGGGTAGCAGCTGAGGAAGAGGGCTTTGAACCGGTTGTGGAGTGGATAATAGCAGTGATGAAGAAAGGGGGCAGGAGGAGAGGAGAGGGGCTGGGCAGGAACCAGGGAGGGCAAGGACAGGAGCTGGGCAGTGGGGTCAGGCCAGCAGCAGAGGGAGCACTGCTCTGAACATTTCAAGTGGAATGAAAAAGTATTCTTTAAACGAGACCCTGGCATCTTTAGTTGGGCACCAAAAATTAGTTGACACTTTGATGATTTTGACCTTGATCTCTGCATCAATTGCTCATTTGTAAAATGGAGATAAAACCTCCCTCTTCATTTCACAGGAGTGTTGTGAAACTAAATGAATTGATGTAAAGCACTAAGATTCTACAATGGGAGCACCATAGGAAAGCCAGAGAGGAAATTAGAAATTTTGTCTTCAGAGTAGTGTGCAGTAAATAGGGCCTGGTGTAAAACAAAATAATGACTAGCTGTTCATTTAGTGAGCACTGTCCATCCTGTGCACTGAATGAGACCAGGGTCCTGTGGAAAAATAGCTTGTGATCGTGCGGTTAAAGACCGTATCATAACTCAGACGCACAAGGGGGCTGAATTGAGGCTTTATGGGAAACCTTAATTCCGCTTTTGAGTGCTGAACTTTACAGCTGTAACATTCTTTTAATGTATTTTTTGAGTCTAATACACAGTGTGATGAGTCATTCTCTGGGCACGCCCTTGAGAATGATCTGGAGGGAAAGAGATGGAGGCCAGACATCAATGTCATCCTGGGAGAAGTGGGGACTGAGATCAGCATCTATCCAGTAGGGGGCACTATGTGATGATTCCAGAATTAAGAGGAAGGGGACATAAGGTTAGAGGGGGGATCAGGCAGATGGTTGGTGAGTAGCAGCCTGGGATCTGGCTGTGGATAAGTAGCCACACAGATAGAGCCTAGGAAAACTGATTCTCAGTTGGGCAGATCTTGTAGGTATGAGGGAAAGAGACTCGGCTAGAGCAGGGCTGAGAAAAGGAAGGCTCCCTGCAAAGGTGGCATGTGTCTGCACTAGGAGAGGTCTATAGGACTCACTGAGAAGCAGTCATTCCAGCCCCTGAGCCAAAGGAATACTGCACATTGCTCTGTACATGAAGCCACTTGGCATCTTTGGAATATGTTCTTTATTCATCCATGAAAATAAGCAGTCATTGCATATTTGAGAGAAAATGCTTGCCTTAGCTGCCATAGGTAAAGTTCTGTTCTCAGCTATCCTGATGTAATTCAGAAATAACTCTGCTGAAGTCAGTGGAGTTACCCCTTATTTATACCAGTGTATCTGAGTTCAAAATTTGTCCCAGTATATGAAGATCACACACACAGACAGGACCCCTTGGTTCAAAGGTCTTATGATGCAAATGCTGTAGGGGGACGGAGGATCATGATAGGTAAAAACACCCAACAGTCTTTTATTCTAGTTAGGATGGTGAAGAGTGAGCCAGATGAAGTTAGAGTGGTTTCCAAACATCTCCATTCACTACCAGTATTTGATTAAAGTCTTTAATTTATTAGACAAACTGATTTTTCCATGCATTACTCTCTCCTTTTAATAGGTAAATTACAAGGGATTTGACTCATTACAATATTGATATGCTTGCTGTCTTCAAATGGACACCAAGCACAAGGCCTCAATCTAGGTTGGGCCTGTTAAGACGAAACCGGTGTGAGAAAAGATGCAGGGTTTCCACATAAAAGCTTCCAAGAGACCTTCCCACCAAAACGTCTGACATTCATCACATTTCATATGTACCTAGACTGCTTTGTGCTGCTTTGTGTTTTACTCAAGGGGTGCCTGCAGCCAAAGCAGATCGTCCTGTGATCTTGTCAGATTTCACAAAGTAAGCAGTGTCAGGCCTGGTTAGTATATGAATGAGAGACCTCGAGGGGGGAAAAAACCCAACAATATGATGCTGCAGGAACCAGTATTGGTGATTGAATAGGCAGCACTCTTACATCTGAGTTATTATTGAATTGATGCCACAGCATGGTGACAAGGCCACAGTGCTATAGATTGTACCCACGTCTGTATGAGACAAGGTCTGGACTACTTGTGGTCACTAAAGATCGCAAGGCTCTTTTCACAAGTGATAATCCTGGACTCCTACCTAAATTCTTATGCTGGTGACTACATTCTGCCACCTTAATTTCCCTCCTGTCAGTTGGACCCAATATTCTGTATGACATGTACTAGACTCTTAGTGTAGTGTGCTGTTAAATACTTACCATTCTAATAGCTGACATATTCCACTCCAGAAGTGGCTGCATTTAATTGATGAGTGAATTGTGTGTATATGTAGCATACAGTGTGTGTGTTTGTGTGTGTGTAAAAAATACATGTGTATACAAATATGGCTTACTTATGCAAAGCCTTACTCAGGTGAGTAATGCTTACTTGTGAATAATTTCATGGACTGGGCCTACACATATGATAACAAGTATCTATGTGTATCATAGTAAGATTTTTTCAGAATCAAGTATAGTTTGAACAATACTGTGGGATGGAAGCTATTATATAACTCTGATAAAGGCCCCGATTCAAAAAGGTACTAAAACACATGCCGAAATTCAAGCATATGAGTAGTTTCATTGATTTCAGTGGGACTGCTCATGTGCTTACAGTTAGGCACATGCATAAGTACCCTTTTGAATCAGGGTCACTATTATTTATTATTCTCATTAGACTATATTATGTAAATCCATTAAGCATCACTACCAATATGTTTTAGTTTTAAACTCACTTCATTCCCATGGTATAAAAGCCACACTACATTTCTTTTATACTTGGTAAGGCAAAATAATGCTGAAGAAATGATAAATCTAAATACTAATATGGAGGGAAAATTCAAAATCATATTGGAAATTCTGTAGTTTTCCTGTGTAATTCTGGAGAAAACTAAGCTGTTAAAGGATTTTTGATAAGGAGATAAGAGTTCAGATTTTCAAAACTTCCAAAATTAGAAATGGATTACTTTAGATACATGCGTACACATCATCACATACCTGATAAAATCCACTATAGTGCATGCACAAGCATGATGACTGATTTTATGAGTGACAAGGTACTGCACATCCGTGAACATGATTTAGCCTTCAGAGATTCACGCATACTGATGTTAAAAAGCTTGAAATCAAAGTAAAATCAAAATCGTGAGAGCCTGCAGTCAAAACACCTCAGGCTGAGATTGCATCATGCATCATAAATGAAGCTGGGTTGTTGCTTGGTTTGCAGACCGCCAGTGAAAGTGTAGATGCTGTGGGAAGTAATGCGGGTTACTATTGTCTAGGTAGAATCCTTTCCTCTGAGTACAGCTGGGAGAACTTTTTCTCAAATGAAAAGTTTTTTGTTGTTGAATGGCCTTTTTACAAAAACAAAAAACAAAAAGTTGACTTTTTTAAAAATCAAAGCTGTTATCAAAATGTTTGTGGAAATGGTTAATGTTTTGCTTACCAAAAACCTAGGTTTTGAACCGCGCCCCATCCATTACACTTTTGATAATGCTTTTGATAAAATGGTAAATTAAAAATGTTGTGAAAAAATGAAAAATGGGTTTGTTTTGAACCCGGCAAAATGGAAACAACTTTGAAATATCTTTTTTTCTTTTGCATTTTTGATTTTTTTTCCAACCAGCTCTGCATCTGAGTAAGTATTAGTCCAGTGCCTTAGCATGGCACTAGGGGACGCTATCTGCTGGATTTGCCAAGTAAAAACAAGATGTTGATTTCTTTTTCTTATTAAAAGTCCAACAATTCAGTAAAGATAGGGTTATTAACCTTTGTGCCTGGTCAGATTTTAACTTGGGCTTATGACATTCTGCCCATCCCCAGAATGGTGGATGCTTCACATCAAGAGGCAGCTGCATTTCATTGCTAAATGAAATGATCCATGGTAGAGTTGGTATATCTGTTAAAGTTAATAAAAGTTTGGGGATCTTTGTGGATGATATATACTATAATAAAACATTCAAAGCATTAGAGGAAAACTGATCTGACTTTCCTATGCCCAGAAATTAACTAAAGATTTCTTATAAAAGTCATTGCCCAACAATGCCTTTTTAAAAACAGCATGGTATGGCAGACAAAGTATATTTCCATACTGTACATACCAGGATACAATTTATCTCTACAAAAAATGACATCTGCATTGTTTAATGAGTGCTCTCCATGTATTTGGTACTATAAAAACCTCAAAAGAAGACACAGTCCTTGCCCCAAGGAGTTTACAATCTGAGACCCCAATCCTGCTATCAGATGGGTTTAAGTGGCACCCCAGCAAAATCAGTTGTGTTCTGCATGACCACAGGGGTCTGCCCCATGGCTCCAGTTACACAATCAGGGCCTCCATAAGTACATGTTGCATGTTTATTTATGCCATAATAGTCATAATTTTAGGGAATATTTTAACAAGCCAATGCCCTTTTTCCTTCTGGACTTTTACATCCTCAAACAGTCCTCTCCAGAGAAAAATGTATCTGCTTAACAGAATTGAAATGAATTATGTTAATTTACCAGCATAGAAATGAAATACTTCCAGTGGTTTTGCTATTCATTAGCCCTTCTGTTAAAAAGTAAAGGTCAGTTTACAATTAGGATCTCTCGTAATAGAGCAGCAAAGTGATGTAGTGTTCATTGGGGTGATGTACACAGGAAAAAACATGGATGATGAGCCAAGTATTAAGAATGAGCTTTAAACTTGTAGCATTCCTTCTTCTTTTTTTTAAAATCCAGGGTTATTTCTGATTTACGTATTTCAAAGTTCACAGAGCCAAAGGAGGAAGATTTTCTAGCAGTGGGGGGTTAGCCTATTAAAATTCATCATGATTCTCTTTACTGAAAGGAGTAAACAAAAATCAATTTTCTTTAGTAAATTTTAGTAAAGAAGTTGGCTGAGTTGCAGGTTCATCTAGGGCAGACCTAGTGGATCTGATGAAACGTTTACCAAAGAATTAAGAAATACAAAATTAGTCTCTGGATTTGTGCTGGAAATGGCCCACCTTGATTATCATACACATTGTAAGTAGAGAGATCACTTTAGATAAGCTATTACCAACAGGAGAGTGGGTTTGTTGGGGGGGTAGAAAACCTGGATTTGTGCTGGAAATGGCCCACCTTGGTCATCATACACATTGTAAGGAGAGTGATCACTTTAGATAAGCTATTACCAGCAGGAGAGTAAGGGGGGGGGGGGAGAGAAAGCCTTTTGTAGTGATAAACACCCATTTTTTTCATGGTTTGTGTGTATAAAAACATCTTCTGTATTTTCCACAGTATGCATCCGATGAAGTGAGCTGTAGCTCACAAAAGCTTATGCTCAAATAAATTGGTTAGTCTCTAAGGTGCCACAAGTCCTCCTTTTCTTTTTGCGAATACAGACTAACACGGCTGTTACTCTGAAAATTAGTCTTGCCTCCGCTTTTCAGTTAGGGAGGAGGGGAAATAAAGGGGATAGAAATGTAAAAGATGTCAAAGCTTTTCAACAGAAAGATGCAGTCCTGTAATTATCTGACCAAACCAATGTAATTGTATCCATTAAACTAAATAGAAAACTGTTGGGTTACGGAAAAGATTGGATTGTCTTTCAGGGTCACAGAAACCAAAGGTGTAGATAAACAATACCAACCACGTTCCTCCTTTCACACCATGCCTCTTTGCTCATTCTTTGATGGAGATGCGTTTTCATAAGTATATGAAATCTACATACAGTAACTGTGTCTCTTTGTTTTTTGCCAGTTCTATCCCAGGACAGGGCATTGGGTTTCTTTGAGCCCAAGGGATTAAGCCAGCACAGCCCCTCCTATTTGAAGCATATGATATTGATATCCGTGTTTTTGGTAAAGTAGGGATTCTAAAATGCACATATCACACAAGGCTCCATAAAGTCTATGCTCTGTAGAGATGTATAGGCAGGGGTGGAAAAGAGCCAAGAAAGGTTTCTGCTCTGAAAAGCAAGTATTATGTAATGGGTTAGATTTGTTTCAGGGCCTTCTATTTAATATTTGGTGTGTTTCCACTAAATATGGAAATAGGTTTGCATTTCAGACCATTTTGGGGTTTGTTCTAACCCCAAATCATTTGGGTTGGTTAAGAAGGTATAGGCAAATACAGACAGGGTTGCTTATTCTTAAACATTTGGAGTTGGTTTTCACAGAATTCTTCCAGCCAGGACAGTGTCCAAATCACACTGTCTTTTAGTCTTCCATACAATATTTTTACTGTGTTAAGTATAATGAAGAACTCATACAAAAATCAGATTGTCTTCTTCTTAAATTGAGAAATGTATTATGGTCAATTTGAAGTCTTCTAAAAGCATTATAGCTTTGTGGAAGTTGGCAATGCTTACAGAAGATATCTTGTCACAGAGTAGCCTGTTAATCTACTGATTCCTATTTTAAACAAAATGTATCTTGCTTTCTGTAGCAACTATGATATTTTCAAAATTGTTTTAAATTAGTTTTAGCATGATCCTAAAAAAAGCTGACATAGCTGTGCTCGGATCATGCTAAAAATGAACTAAAGGCACGTTTACACATATGCTGTATATTAAGCTTAACCAGGTTTACGCCCCTTTCCTTTGGTTTTTGGAAGAGTCCCACATTGTCACATGTAAAGGGACATTTCAGCACTGATTTTTCATTTTCATGAGATTAAAAGTGAAACATGTAACCACAAAGCTGGTTTATGTCATCCCCCTGTTGGAGCCAGCAGTCATGCCAAAAATTAGATATTTGATAGGTTTGTGAGAGAAACAGATGCAGGAGGGATGCCATTCCCACAATTTTAAACTCCTTCTTATCTTTAAGCTAGAAAGAACATTCCAGATGAAGAAAATCTATTTTATTGGCTTTAAAAAATAGAGGCGGGTGGAGGGGGGGGGAACAAGTTAATTTAAAACCAATGCCATTCTTGGGAAGTTAGAAACCATAAATGAGGTGTGTGTGTGTGTGGGTGTATCGAAAAAACTAAACAAGTAGGCTAAGATATGCTTTTCCCTTGCTGTTTATCTGTTTAACCTAACCAACTTTTTTGTTCTTTTTGGCTCCATTTATGTTTTTGGGGTGCGGGGGGGAAGGGGGAAGGTAAACATACATATGTTTAAGGGAAGAATTCCCCTCAGATGCACATACACAAGCAATAAACCCAGAAAGCTAAAGCATCCAAAAAGTCTTCTTTCGGCTTTTTGTTTTGGAAGCAGTTTGTATGTCCCTGTTCTTTTTATTTCATTCTGCCAGCTGTCTGCTAAACAAATCTAGCCAGGTGGGGCTTACAACCCATGACTAAAAAACCTACTAGTGCAGCTGTCCAGCTTGCCCGGAGGAAGAATTCAAACAAATGGCAGGAATGAAAAGATTGGTTTTGTTTTCAAGAAAGTAACTACTGTACCTTCCTTGCTTCATTTTGGTTGTTTTTTTTTAGTTAACTCCTGGCCTCCTAAGATTTTACAGTGTAATGGAAAATCCACTTTCATGGTTCTATCATTCAGTATGGTTTTGGTATAGCTTGGATTTCTTTAATATTTTTTCAGTAATTATTTTATTCCGTGTTAGGCACATAGAACAACTTGGCTGCTTCAAGTTTACTAAATGTATAATAATCTGACATTTTCTCTACAAATCACTGGTAAGCCATACAGAAGCTTAGCTGGCTTTTTAAATATTCAATAGTTGAATATATAACTAGTGAAGGGTGATGGTTGGTATTGTTTATCCACAAGCTGGGAACAGAACAGGCTTCTTTGCATTGCTTCATCAATCGACCTCAACTGTGATTTTCTAGTCAGCAAATGAGTGCTTCATTTTCTGTGTCTGTGTTGGGCTAAACGAGAGCTGTGCTAAAAATTACCAAACTGCCACCTGATCCATAGGACCATCAAAAAGAAGATTATCATGTAAGCCACTGAACTACCTTCTCTTCCTCCTTTAAAAAAATATTTATTCACTTGGCACATCACAAACTTCAGCCAAGGCATTCAGTTAATTTTAAAATAGAAAAATTCTCTGTGATTTTTCTGGGTGACTACCAAGCAACTTGGTTACTGTTGGTCCAATCCTGCAACTTTGAAGTCAATGGCAAAACTCCCATTGACATAATTGGTTCAGCATTAGGACCGATTCTTGTGACATACTTAACTCCCTGGGAGATGAGCATTCTCTGCACCTCTCAGGTGTCACTCAGATCCTTGTAAGATCTAGATTTAAAAGTACAAGTGACCTTAACATCTCTCAGGAGTTGGGCAGCTCCTCACAATTTCAGTCCTTAATTATGGGCTCTGACATAAGCACTGATCCAGCAAAATACATAAGCATGTGCTTTATTTTAAATTTGTGAGTAGCCCAATGACTACTCATTATAAGAATACAATTAATAGTAGCATTACAGCAGTATGTAGAAAACCCAATAAGCTGTCAGGGTCCTATTGTGCTAGCCACTATACAGATAAGAAATCAAGGAGATGGTCAGATCGCTCCGAGAGCTAACTTGTATGCTTGAAATTAAACATGTGCTTAAATAAGTTGCTGGATTTCAAGCGTACAAGATTAACACAGTCCCAATTTCAAGAGGTATTTACCAAATCACCACTAGAATAACAACAAATCTGTAGCCTCCAAACTGAGGCACCAGTCTTGCAAGCAGTGGTGCGCGCGTGGACCCGAATGAAAGAGTTTGATTAAAGTCACTGAGACTCCATGTAAGCATTAGGGTCCATACCAAGCACCTCTTTGAATCATCTGAGCCTAGCTTTGGAAAGAAGCAAACCACTTATTATGCACAGTAAATGATTGTCACTTGTTCCCATTTATAAACTAAAATTAGTCTGAAAGCGATGTGAAGATTGTTTCCATCTCTTTCTCGCAAGTACACATCTTTCATTCCTGACTAGCCAAAATATTCCAATAACCCCCTTTTCCAGCTGATTTGGCAGGGCCAGGTACCAGGGAGAATGAGGCATTCTGTTTCCTTGTTTTGTCATTTCAAAGGTGATGAGGATACAGCGCATGCTGACTGGGCTGTACAATTCAAAATGGCATCCAGCACAGGCAGGCAAAGCCAGATTGCTGTTGCAGTTACTATTATTTCCTTTTGTTATATAACAAGGCCTGAGTGATATTGGTTGGGGTGCTCACAAGCCAAAAAAAAAGAAGGCCAATTTTTCATGAGGAAATTGAAGTGCTGATGCAGAACTAACCCTCACAGTTTGTTGTTGTTTAATGAAGAAGCCGTGAGTAGGGGATTTTGGCAAAACTTGGTGGGTAAGCATAACGATCATAATGACATTATTTAACACACAATGGAGTGACAAAGGCACTGAAATGTAACAACTGAGAAATTGTACAAAGATTCTTTCACAACAAATTAGACAAAAGAACAGAATTTGGTCACATTCTCAGACTCCTCACAGCAAAATATTCCCTTGTAATTGTTGATTCTAATTTCATTGTGCATTTTGTACATAACAAGCCAAATTCTGCTTTGAGGCAAGAGTGTGATTCTGATCTGATGGAGTTGTTCCATATTTACACCAGTGCTCATAAGAACAGAATCATAAGGCAGACTGTGAAGAGCTTTCATACAATACCTGTTTTTCTTTATTGCATTGAGAATACTCTTGTTCAAACTTCTAGAGCAACAGCAGGACTCTTGATTTTTAAGACAGCAGCAGTTCCTTAAAGTTATCCAGTGTGGGCAGTTTTTATGAGATGTAGATTTATTTAATGTCAAAATAAAATACCTATAAATCAATAAAACGTGGGTAAACTAAGTCACAGGTTACATACTTTTCCCAAGGTCACATGATAAGCCCATGTCAGAGTCTGACACTGAGCCCAGTAGTCCTCGCTCTCTGATTTTCTCTTTAACGACCATAAAACATGTTAAAAGAAAATAAATTACAGGTGTATGGGAGTGTTCTCCTTTTATTCTTCATTTTCAGTTTCAGGTGATCTATATAGATCTTTTACTTCATCTTTTTCCAGGCCCCATTTCTCTATTTCTCTTTGTTTCCAGGGTGCACACTCCCTCTCATTCTAAACCCATCCTCCCCCTTTCTCCAGATATAAAAACAGTGTTTTAATAGAATTCTAACCTGAGAAAAAAGTCTAATTTCATTTGAAGTTCTCTGAAATGCCTTCCTATTCCTACACACCCTCCAGGTTCAAAGCTATCCTTTTTGCATATGAGCTTTCAGGATTTTTTTCTCCCATTCAACATTTTAACTTCATTTTTGTGTGTTCTTATCATTATTTTACCAGCATGCATAACGCACATTTTCCACTTTACAACTCTGGTAAATATAAATGCAGAAATTATACAGTCAGATGAATAAAGGAGCACAGTGAAAAAAATCCTAGCAGGTATTGAACCACCCAGTTATCACTCCTACATATTGTCTATTATAGCCCAGTGTACAAACAGTACATTTCCACATCACACAGGTGGAAGTGTGAAGCTGAGGCTCATTTAACAGTGTGAATGTTCCCAATGTATCACAATTACAGGAACACCTGTGCTTCATAACTTTCAGCTGATCCACTGTGAAAATTCACAGTGTGTTTAGTAACCTAACCATCACAGTGCTTTGTTTCCTATAATATCTATAGTGGGGTGGTCATTCTTTCTTCCGCTCTTTTAAAGATTTTTTTTCAGTGATTCCAGTGCTTGTGATATGGACTGCACTTTACAGCCCTTTGGAACGAAAATTCTTGATCGCAGAACGGACTGAGGCTACAGCAGTGCAAGCTTCCCTGTAAATCTGTCTCAACCATATGCTGAGTGACAAAAAAAGGTACGTTTTGTGCCCATTCGGTCCACGGGCTCTCTGCTGAGGATGCGAACAAGGGTACTAATTACTGCTATTGTGGTAGTGTTTTTTTTCTGGTAATGTGGACACTGGATCATTAGTAACTAAACTGAGACCGAGATCTCATTTAGTGTTGGCCACCTAGCTACTGTCATGATATCGTGGTACTGATGTCCAGTGTTGGGCTGCTGGGTTTTGATAGTGATTCCAAACCTCTTAAAAGGCTTTTAATAGGTCTTCACCCTGGACTTCATCGTAGATATTGTCTCTAAATTCTATTCTATTTTATTCTACTTTTAGAAAGAGGAGCAAATACAGAGCAAGATTGTAACTTGCTCTTTGCAAAAACTGTGTGAGGGCATAAGGCTTTGGACCACTGCTCTATGTGGGGGAAGTCCAGACACCATGGGGCCCCTACTCCCTACCCTATGCAGATGAATGGGAAGTGGGTAGAACCGTGGATCCATCACACTGACTTTCAATGACACTTTAGGCCTATGTGCCTAAATCACTTTTGAAAATGGGATTTAAGCTTCTATGTCACTTGGGTGATTTTGAAAATTTTACTCAATATCAGAAACCCTTTTAGTGTAAACCTTATCTTCCCATGCCCTGTGTTTGTGTATTGTTGTTAGTGCTCATTGTGTTATGGGTAATTTAGATTGACAGTTCTTCCAGGCAGGAATCTATCATTTTACTTTTCTATAAAATGCCATTGACATGCATGGAGCTGTACAAACAACAAATAATACTTTTTTACATTGCCTGTCAGGCAAACCTATCTTCCTCTCTTTTCATGAACCGCAACAGACCTCCTGTCTTCACTGAATGTGGACAGGGGGTCAGGACTCCTGAGTTCTTTTCTTTGGTTGTTCTCATCTATTCTGCTTATAGCTCTGTCCTTGAGTGAGCTTGGGGACCTCTGTATCCATCTGTAAAAGAGATAAAATAATACTTACCCTACTTCAGAATGTGTACAGAGGTTGATAAATTAATTAGCATAAAGTGCTCTGAGATCCTCAAATTAAAGTACTATATGAGTTCAAAGTAGTAATAATAGTTGGATCATTTTAAGATTTCAATGGTTGTGACCATCTCTGCTGCATTGGCTGCAGTCTGCAAATCTCACAGGTTCTCAGAGTTATTTAAGTTATTAAACAACAACAAACTGTGAGGGTTAGTTCTGCATCAGCACTTCAATTTCCTCATGAAAAATTGGCCTTCTTTTTTGGTCATGCAGTCTGAGGGATTTCTGACCCAGATTAACCCTGGACCAAACGAAATTTGATTACCACAGCTGTTATACCAGAAATGAGAGATACCTCCATGACAGTCAGTAGATGTAAGAGGCTCTTATGTGCTAGGTGATGGATGCATTTTGAATATCTATAAGATGCCAAGGTAAAACACTAGCTGTGCTGATAGATGGCCTGATCAGGATCAAGAAGAGGGAGCGATGGTCCCAGGTCTTGAACCAAGATCTGGGTGTCCCCATTCAGTCACTGCATTCTAGCCTCCACCCAACATCTACTGAAACCTGCTGGGCTGAGAAGCTACTAGGACTATAGCCCCAGCCAAGGCACTACCCATGGGAGCTCTGATTGGAGGATCACCCAGCTCCACTGATTGGTCCAACTACACTATTTAAGACAGAAGGAGGCACAGAAAGTTTGTCTGAGCAACAAAGTGGTTTCCTATTGTGGCTGCATTGGACCTTGCTTGTGTCTGTCTCCTGCACACCACGCTGTTCCTGATTTTTGCTCTGCTCCTGGCTCCTGCCTCTCCCCTGCCTTTGCTCCTCTTCCCACTGTGTTCCTGCCCCATGCTTGATTCTTGCCTGTCCTCCCGCCCTTACGCCTCACCTCCAATTCTCAGCTACCAGTGCTGATTCCGACCCTGGCTTCCAACTTCTGACCCTGACTCTGGCACTTGGCATCTGACCTCAGCTCTGACCCACACTTTGATTCCTGCTTCTGACTCTGGATTGATCCCTGTCTCTAGTAACTAGCAGTTGACTAACTTCGTTCCCCAACCTGGATGCCTGCCCTGCCCACTAGACCTGACTCCTGCTCTGACTACCAGGCAAGACTGCCTACATCCTGGATTATAACAGAGTTAGGGATCAGGGTGCATTCAGGGATCAAGACAACAGACAGACTTGGGGGAAAGGAAAAGGTTTGAGTTATTTTGTGAAAAGCCAGAGAGGGGAAGATGGGGACAGAAACTTGGGATGGAAGTTATGATCTTTCAAGGGGCTTAGCTGAAGTGAAAAATCTCTAAGCCCTTTTGCGGGTCAACCATCACTACTTAGAACCAGGGCCAGATTCAGGTAAACCAAACCAAATAAATGTCCTCTCTTCTCCCTGAAATTGTTTGGAACTGTGGCAGGAGGGCTAGACAAAGCAGTGGCAATAGATACTAAATATGAAAGGAAGTCTTTTTAAAGGAGAACTTCAAGAACAATTACTCAGAGATCCATCTTGAGTGTATATTTTCTGCGTTTCTACTGTGCAATAGCACATATCTATACAAAAGGTGGGGGGTGGGGAGGGGGAAGGGAGGGAACTATGCCATTGTTCTGAAATACCTAATTTTGTAAACATCTTTATAGCACTGAATCATCAGTACTGGAAGTCCAATAATAAATCACTGCTCTCATTTAATATTCATGCTGAAATTCACATTCTAAAGTCTTTTGTAGCCACAGCTTAACACACAAACAGGATGGTGAAAGGTGGATTTTGGCAGCAAGTGATTTAATTCACAACAAAGGAATCTGAGCCCAAATCTGATGTTGAAACTGGTCACTGTTCACACTGGTTACTTGTTAATGAAGCAAGTTAGGTTACTACACATAAAAAAAGAAATAAAGGAAGAAACACCAGAACACTTAACGTTTCTAAAGTAGTTTCCTCAAATTCCTTAGCAAACAATATAAAATAACAACCTAATAATTTTGTATCTTAATCATGTTCAGTAAAGAAGTCCTTTAGATAATTGGCACTGCCTCTGTACTAGGCCAAACTTTCTTTTAAGTTACAAATACTCACAAAAGGTTTACATTATAAGGAGCTGCTTTGGAGATGTGCAGATTTAGTTTGTAAGTACAAAGTGAACATGCAAATTGCCTTATCTTGTGGGATTCACAAACAACCATCATTCAGATTGATTTAATACATAGCTTTTTATCTTTAAAAGTGTTAATTAGAAAATAGGGACAGTTCTCTGAACACTTAAGAGTAATAAATAGATCAAAACAGCATCCATGCTTCTGTGATGGAACTTCTGAAGACTTTATAAAGGGATTAATACAATTGTCAAAAAGACCACAGTATACATATTTAATAGTGCTACCAAGCTACAATTACATTTTTAGGACTCTGTTTGCTAAGCTTTTAAATACTCATTATACTAAAAAAACAGAACCACAACAACCCAGGGAATTTTCAGAACTTTAGCACATAACTCATGGTTGCTATGCGAGCTAACCCTTTTTTTATCATATTCAACTCCTATCCCCAAGACCTAAATTTACAGTGTTATATTCAAATTTCCCCAGTTTGGATCTAGCATCAGAAGTTTTTCAAGGTAGGGGGGAAAAGTGTTAAAATTGTAGAGTTGCTGAATAGCTCACCTTAACTGATTACTCTCGTTATAGTTGGTATGGCAACACCCATTTTTTCATGTTCTTTGTGTGTGTGAGTGTGTGTGTGTGTATATCTATCTATCTATCTATCTGTCTATCTACTGTATTTTCCAGTGCATGCATCCGATGAAGTGGGTTTTAGCCCACAAAAGCTCATGCTCAAATAAATTTGTTAGTGTCTAAGGTGCCACAAGTACTGCTCGTTCTTAGATCTGGAATAATCACTTGACAAAAGATAGAGCATTTCTAATGAATTTAGACTAAGGCAAATATGAGATGTCCTTCACCACTAATGTACCATTAAAACAACCTGGGAAGAGGTCTGTAATACCTGTAATGCTCTTGAATCTGGATATGCTCAGTTTATACTTGATCCCTATTGTACTGCCCATCACAGGCTCTGACAACTACTACTATAAGGCCCACTTCAGACTATATCTATCCGAAGTGATAATCCTTGACAACAGCTCCAGAGGAACATACCTGAAATTCCATGGCACTGGAGGAAATTCCTTCCTGATACCACATTTAGTGATTAGTTTAACTCTGTGTGTGTGTGTGTGTGTGTGAAAAGGATTATCGTGGTTAAATATCTACTCCTATTTATACCCGAGCGTATCAATGACTCTTTGTTTCAATCCCAATAATATATTTTTATTTTTCATCTAAATCTATATAAAATGTGCCAGTCCAGCATCTTGACAAATTTGCAGTGTCACACTAAAAACACTAGCCTTAAACATTTGCTAAATGAGTATTAGCAAATGAAACCAGAAAAAATCCCGAATCAGTCTAACAGACAAATGAAAAATAATCCAGATACCCACAAAAATCTCAGAAAAATCCCAGGTAAACTGGTAAACCTTGAAATGTGCACTGAAGGTCTACTATCTGCAGTACCCAAGGAAGAATAAGTTCCATAGTCCAGGGCCCTTCACTGACGAGCCTGTGCGCTCATCTTTCCTGAATCCTGAGTGAAATCGTAGCTCCAGTGAAGTAAATGGGAAAACTGATGTTCACCTTTGTGGGCTCAGATAGAAAAAAATAAGTTTTGGCCACAGCTCTAACCTGGACATCAAGAAGAAGACAACAATACAGGTGGAGCTGGGAGAAATTTTTCATGCAAATATTTTTTTCACCAAAAAATGAAGTTGTGGGGTGACTGTAACTGTTTGCGAGTTTGAGTTGATTTCAGCATGTTGTTTTGGTTACTTTTTAAAAAAAAATTGGAAATGTTGAAATGATTCATTTGGCATTTCCGAGATGAAGGATATCAGCTATTCTTTCCGGAAAGAGGATTTGTTAAGAATTTCCCTATATTTTATTTTTTAAAAATATTAACACCTCCCATCTCCATCCAAAAATAAACTTAACAAAGTGTTTTGGGTTGAACAAAATGTTTTGTTCAACCTGAAACAATTTTTTTTCCAATTTTTTGTTTAACGGAGAAATTAGAATTTTTTTTTGTTTTGGTTCAATCCAGAATATGTGTGTGTGTGTGTGTATTGGTTAAGCTACTAAACCAAAAAATGGTTTTGCCCAGCTTTAAGTTCAAGTCCCTGTAGTGTTAGAAGATCCCGAAGTTGCAAGCTTGAGAAAAAAATTCAGGCATTTGAGGGGATAATCCCATCCCTGTCATTTTCCTGCATTGCTTTCCCTCCTTCAAGCAGCTACTTCTCATCCAAGCCCCAGTCGGAGCCAAACACTGATAAAGCCAACCAGTCACAATACCTTAATTCAGCAGTAGAGAGACTTGGAGCTTATGCAGAATTTCCAGGTGAATTGACCAGGTGTTCTGTTGCTGTTTAGTCAAATATATCCATATCCAAGTCATTGTTTTAAGCAATAAATTGGAGCAATAGCTTTGCCCATACATATTTCTATTGTTTGCACAAACCGCACAATATTAGCTTATTAGATCTGAATGTTTATGGAGACAAGTTTGGAGAAGGAAATGTCTTCATAATAACTGTGTGTCTGCTGCGGATATGGAATGAGAGTCTCATATTTGCCATTCAGCTGTCAGAATCTAGGAGTGGCTAAGACCCAGCTGGAGAAGCTGAGAGATATTTCTGAAGGAGTTGAGAGATCCAGCATCAGGGGCTGTGCGACTAAATCAGAGTGGTTGAGAGATATGATCATGGTGAATGATGAAAGAGTCTGAACAAGCTGAGAAAGTGGGAGAGTGCAGATGTCTAGATTAGCTGAAGGAAAAAGGTATAGGAGAAAGTGTTATACTGTATGCATAGTTGTGCAAATCAAATATGCCATAAACTACAATGCCTGATTTTATCTAAACTCATTGGGGCTGATTCAAATTCCACTTTCACCATGTTATTGAGATTGTCTTCAATCCTTCTGAAATAGCCTGGTGAGAAATCAAAATCAGGCCTAATCAATCTAATCTTACTATGTGCTTATGTCACTAGTTGCTATAGAACTTAGGATGTGCCAACCCTATCTCGAGAAAATAGAACAAATGTTTCTGAATATTAATGTAAACATCTAGACGTGTAATTTAGAGAGAGAAAGAAAAAGTGCTCTGATTGTAAATATATGAACAACTTAATTTCTCATGGATTTTAAAGAACCCCTGACATTCTGCATGGAAAACATGTATTTGAAGACAGTGTTGTTTAATATATTTAATGTGTTTCTCTTCCCTGTTTTATCATTAGGGATATTTGCATGAAAATGAGACTTCTGTTGCTTTAGGAGTTGATGTGCTGTTATTCTTCCCCTGAAGTCAGAATCCTCTGTTTGTGACATCACAGTTAATTAATGTGGAGATGATTATGATGTTAGAAGCAGAGGTTTATGACTTGAGGTGAGAAATAAACAACAGAAGCATGTGAACTCTTAAGCAATAAAGATCCTGCTTTCATTCAAATTTTAATGACAAAGAACAAGGAAAGAAGCCTCCCAAAAATGACATCAGCAGAAATGTGTCTAGACAGAAAGATTTTTCAGTGTTTTTCAAGTGGCTTTTATAGATAAGCCCTGAATATTTTTGTGAATTTTTGAGACCATGTGTTATAAGGTAATTATCACACTCACTATTTTGTCCATGGTACAATGATGCTCTTTCAAGTGGTCCTGTTAAATTGGATGGATTAGCTTGTGGAAAAATACATCCTAATTCTGATGTAAATGTAAATATGAGTTGGTATTAAGTAGCTCACCAACTTTGGATCGTTCTAACATTGATTCAAAGTAATAATAGCTTCAGTAAAGTACAAATAGTTATTTCGTTTGGTAATAAAAGATATATTACATGCTAGTTGTATCTTCACTATTCTAACTTTTTTCATCTGTGTGTTTGGATTTCATTTTCTTGATCCCTCCTCATCTTAATTTTTGAATTTTACTTTTGCTGCCAGATTAGAGCTTTATTTTCTCACAAACTTTCTGCCTCCATTTCTGCTGCTAAAGGGGATAATTCTTTCTGAGTTATTCACCTTTTTTTTCCTAGGAAAGAGAAAAATAGGAAAATTCAGATAATATCTAGTACATAGAGAAAAATAGTTTTTTTCCATTATGAGTTAGTTTTCCTGAATTAGCACCTGAGGGTTCCATCACACATCAATATGATATACTGGGATTTGAGATGATGCATCAGAAATTGGAAATGAGTCATTAAAACACAAATACTGGCATATAGTGGAGAACTTGCTAGCTACCCATTCGTAATGTTAACCTTTGTAGCATGCATTGTGGCCTACATGGGGTCTGTTTTTAATAACAAGAATCAATTCCATCCCTTTTCTCAAGGCAACGGATTGCTTGTTCATATTACTAGTCAACAACTCAACACCATTTTTACTAACACTACAGAAAGAGAGAAACCTCGCACATTCTAATGAAAACTGAACAATTGTTTGGAAACTCGATAATGTGCTATAATACATTAGCTGAAAAGTGGGCAGAAGCTGTGTTAAGAGAATTGACCTTCATGCACAGTACCTTTTGAGAGAGAGAGAGAGAGAGGAAGAAAGAAAGAGGATTATTAAGAGATTAGGTAGGAATGTTGACAAAAAAGCAAAATCAAGTTAAACTTTGACAATTTTAAAGGTGGGAAATTGCTATCCTTTGGCGCATTTGATAATAAAAACATTAGGTAATACGCACATAAAGATGACTTCTTGTAATTATGTTTTGCTGCTGTGTTTTTGTATAACTATGGTCTACATAATAATAATGCCTAGCACTTACATAGTGCTTGTGTTCCGTAGATCTCAAGGTGCTTTATGGTGGATCAATGTTATGGGCCTTTCCATTAACTTCAGAGAGCTTTGGATCAATTCCCACAAGCCCGTATTCACAAATAGGAAAACAAAGATGTGAAAGATTTGTCTAAATTCACACAAAATCAGTTGCAGAACTGGGAATGGAATCCCACTCCTGTGTCCTCTAGACCATGGCCTCCCACCCTTTTCCCCTCTTTTGAGTAGATGTCATGGTCTTGGCTCACCTATGCCACTCTTAATTTCTTTGCCTTTGTCTACAACTGTTTTGCTTAATGTGGATGGAAATGACATATAGCTCAGATAGCAAATGGCTGGTGCATGTTGTGGCAAGACAGAACTAAATTTTTCAGTAAGACCCCTTAGGGAGTCTGTCACCCCAGGATGGCAAATTGGAAATCTGCAGACAATTCAGGAAATTTCAGTATTGGAGGACTTTTAATTGACTTAAATGTGGAATTGAATAATACAATGGTTACACATGCCTTGTTAAAAGAAAAGGAGTACTTGTGGCACCCTTAAAGGCAAACAAATTTATTTGAGCATAAGCTCTCTAAGTTGCCACAAGTACTCCTTTTCTTTTTGCGAATACAGACTAACACGGCTGCTACTCTGAAACATGCCTTGTTGTTAATTGTTATATTGAATGTAGTTTATTTTATCATGTCCTCCCATTTTCAGTTTCCAATGTACCATACATTTTTATATTAAAAATGCATAACTACACTGTAGAAGTTGCCAGAGGAAAGTCAGAGATTTTGATATCTGAGTAAGAAAGACAGTCTGGGCTTTTTTGCATCAGGGAAGATGTGGGTGGAGATTTAGATTTTGCAACCAGATAGACATTTTAATTCTCTCATCCTTTTGAAAAGCTGAACATTTCACCCAAATGCAGTGAAATAATAAAGAATATTGAAATTAATGGATAATCGCTAGGCTTCAGAGTGAACATTCAATTGAGATAAATGTCAGTTCACTCCTCAAATGGCTATTGTTCCCACAGAGTCATTAAAAACAGTGCTGCATCCATTCACATTTGGAAGGTTACATTCCCAACCACCAGGTCCAACAATATAATGATTTTAAATGAAAGCTTAGATTTTGCTGCACAATCCTGCTGCAGACATAGGCTGCTGAAGCAAACTCTATGGTCATGGAATCACATGGCCCTACACAATTTTAGGTCATTTAGTTCTGAAAGCATTTAAATCCCACTGGTGTGGATAGCCACATCCATTTTATAGTGTATGATGTGTTAGAGTCTTGTTTTTGGTTTTGTAAATTGTCACTTCACTGGTGAATCTGGCCTTTTTGATTTCTTTCAGACCTGAAACTCAGAGTAAAACTTGGGGAACAAAGCTAAAAAAGTGTTTGCACAAGGCTCTGTAAAGTGCAACTGCTGCTGTGTTTCATGCTCAGCGAGATGTCAGATGTGGCCAAAATTGCCTTATCCTTCTGGTTCATCGAGGACAACCTCTCCTGATGCTATGCCAGCATCTCTGGCTCCCCATCACGTCTCTTGCATAAACTCCCAAAGCAATGACTTTGTGACTAAGCGCCTGCCAAATATCCTTTTTGGCAAAAACAGCTGCTACTCTTGACACATTAAAAGGCCATTTCAAATTTCAGGAATTCCTCTCTGAAGTGGTGATTTTCTTTTCTTTTAAATATTAGGTAATGATGCCTCTGATAAACAGTGAGACCTTCACCCATAGAAGTAGAAGATGCTACTACAGGCAGTGATGAGGATGTACTCTTTTTTGCAGGTTGGACTCTCATGCTTCCCTGATCTGTGGTATTTTCTCTTCAAATCTGAATGTACTCATATGAACAGGAATGATTTTTTAAAATTAAAAACATCATTACAAATTACAATCAGTATTACAAAACAGGTTTCAGAGTAACAGCCGTGTTAGTCTGTATTCGCAAAAAGAAAAGGAGTACTTGTGGCACCTTAGAGACTAACCAATTTATTAGAGCATAAGCTTTCGTGAGCTACAGCTCACTTCCTCAGATGCATATCGTGGAAACTGCAGCAGGCTTTATATATACACAGAGAATATGAAACAATACCTCCTCCCACCCCACTGTCCTGCTGGTAATAGCTTATCCCAGCAGGACAGTGGGGTGGGAGGAGGTATTGTTTCATATTCTCTGTGTATATATAAAGCCTGCTGCAGTTTCCACGATATGCATCTGAGGAAGTGAGCTGTAGCTCACGAAAGCTTATGCTCTAATAAATTGGTTAGTCTCTAAGGTGCCACAAGTACTCCTTTTCTTATTACAAAACAGTTCATCTGATTTTTACTTTAGTTTATAGATATCCCTCAGTGATTATAAGGAATAGGAGAATTAAAGAGCCCGTTTTTCAAAGGTATTCAGGCACCTAAAGATGCAGCTAAGCATCTAGTGGGATTTTCAAAAGCATCTATATGCCTTACACCCACTGATTTCAATGAGAGTTAGGTGCATGGAGCTAGATTCACAAGGGGGACATCGCCTGAGTTTTGGAGCACCTAACTTTTAGGCACCTGGCTGTCAAGTGGAATTTACGACGCTAAGTTAGGTTCCTGTGTTCCCTTTACAATGCATGGTGAGAATTAGGTGCCTGACAGTGGATTCACAGAAGCCAGCATACAGAGTGGGGAGCTACCTAAATTAGCCATTAGGAAATGCCAAGTAGACAGGAGTAGCCTATTCCCTTAAATGGAGTTAAGCACTTCCCTCTACTGGGGATTCACAACCATGGTCCCTTTCCTGGGGTTAGGTCAGCCCTTTTTAAAGAAAAACTATAGCGGGTGAGGTACCCTTTACCCACTAGCTAGGGTACTGTCGTATCCACCAGGCAAGGTACTAACAAGCTTCAACAGGACTTTATTTTCAAAATGGAAACCTCTTTACCAAGCTGCTGCTGCACCCTGTGTAGCTTTCTCCCAGCCTCTCAACTCCTCCCCCCTCCTTCCTGTTTCCTGTCCTTTCAGACTCCCAACAGCCAGTGCTCCCAATTCTAATAATTACAAGCGACATCTAAACACCACAGGCCCTCACTTAGTGTGTGGTAGAGCCAGTTTCAGATCTTTAGTCTGCCTGATGTGGAACAGGGACTTGAAACCAGGTCTCCTAATACCCAAGTTGGGATATTCTAGGTTTGGGATATTCTAGGTTTGACCTCTTTCCTGTTGAAGCTTTATATAAAATAGGTTGTATAAAATACTTAAATATTCAGTGGGCCTGAGAGAGCATGGGAGAGAAATACTCGATAGTCTAGTGGGCAGGGTACTCACCTGCAATATGGAAGAACCATGTGCCGCTACCTGCTCCGGTGACTGCTTAAGGGGGGCATCACTGAACTCTGGCAGCTGGGTTTTGTGCAGTGGCCGCTGAGCACATCTACTGGGTTGGGCACCCAAAGGCAACAGAGGAGAGGGAGCCTCTAATTTGTGAATCCTGGTGAGTCTGAGGCGTTAGGCACTGAGCTGAGTGTTGGCGTCAGCACTGAGGCAGCAGTGTGCATGCAACCAGCAGAAATGTAGGTGCCATGTAAGTTTAGGCACCTACAGGGTAGGTGACAGCAGCGTAGAGGTTTGGAGGATCTACATTTTGCACTTCGGTGCCTAAGTCCCCCTTGTGAATCCCACCCTTAGGCACTTTTGAAAATCCCACTGACTGCCTATTTGGATCTTTAGGCACCTACATACCTTTGAAAATCTGTCCCTGAAGTCACCGTTTACAATATACTGCATATTTTCACTGCATGTACACAAGTATATTTTGTAGCTTTTTTCTCAGAGGCAGAGGATCAGGGTTTTGACCAGTCTGATGGCAGCTGGTCATCTGGATATGAGCTAAAGTTGATTACTGTCCCCTTCTGTGGAGGAATAAAGGACATTCCACCCCTGAAGGAGCTCATATATTAGTAGCATAATTTACATGGTGATTTAAGAGGAAGAATCCTTAGATAAGTCAAATCAGGGGGTTCAATGAGAGATCATAGAATCATAGAATATCAGGGTTGGAAGGGACCTCAGGAGGTCATCTAGTCCAACCCCCTGCTCAAAAGCAGGACCCATCCCCAGTTAAATCATCCCAGCCAGGGCTTTGTCAAGCCTGACCTTAAAAACCTCTAAGGAAGGAGATTCTACCACCTCCCTAGGTAACGCATTCCAGTGTTTCACCACCCTCTTAGTGAAAAAGTTTTTCCTAATATCCAATCTAAACCTCCCCCACTGCAACTTGAGACCATTACTCCTCGTTCTGTCATCTGCTACCATTGAGAACAGTCTAGAGCCATCCTCTTTGGAACCCCCTTTCAGGTAGTTGAAAGCAGCTATCAAATCCCCCCTCATTCTTCTCTTCTGCAGACTAAACAATCCCAGTTCCCTCAGCCTCTCCTCATAACTCATGTGTTCCAGTCCCCTAATCATTTTTGTTGCCCTTCGCTGGACTCTCTCCAATTTATCCACATCCTTCTTGAAGTGTGGGGCCCAAAACTGGACACAGTACTCCAGATGAGGCCTCACCAATGTCGAATAGAGGGGAACGATCACGTCCCTCGATCTGCTCGCTGAATGAATCAGCCACCTCAAAATGTAGGTGTTTGTAGGTTGCAGCATTTTGTCCTTGTACTATTGTAGGGATGGCTCATAGACAATCTCACACTGAATAGTGACGTCTGGTCTACAAGTCCCAACATGCAGTATGACAACTCTGAATTTGGCCCAAAGAGTTGGCAATTTGCCGTCTGTCAAAGTGACCCTCAGTTAGGTTGGCTGAATACCTTGTAGTATTGTCAGATCACTTGAAGATAGAGGTAAGAAGGATGTTTGGAGACAGTTATGTATGATGCCTTTGGCACAGTCCAGCAACGGACATGTCCCTGGCATTAATATTGGTCAATGTAATGTAATTGCATTAACAGTGGTTAAGTGTATTCATGTTTAAAACTTATATTGATTGTTAATAATAAAGCTGCAGCCTTTTAACACCAAGTGTAGATTCACTGTCTATGAAAACTGGGAGTCTTGAGGGCAAGGATAATTTATACTTGCCAAATCACTTAGAGAAAATTCCAAGTACATTGAAATTTGCATATGCAGTATTATAGAGGGTAATTAGGGATAGGCTAAATATTTATCTAGTTCTCGGCTTTAAATCACAAACTCAGAATGAACTGGCTGGTTCAAGGTTTTCTAATTGGAAATGAACTATAAAAAGGAAAAAAAAATACCCCTCAAGTAGTGATAAAATATTTTATGATCTCATAACACTGCAAATTTGAAAAAAAACCCATGTCTCGTACCAGTTCACAAATTCACAAATGGTTCCC
The DNA here is from genome assembly GCF_965140295.1 of Lepidochelys olivacea. Taxonomy (NCBI): domain Eukaryota; kingdom Metazoa; phylum Chordata; order Testudines; family Cheloniidae; genus Lepidochelys; species Lepidochelys olivacea. Next base: position 23,527,945 of record NC_140421.1, on the reverse strand, counting down.
AGACTATTTTTCTAAGCTAATAAAGGTAAATTCCCTTATGGAAAGGTCCTATGTAATTTAATAGGAATGAAACCTAATAGAGTTCAATAGACATTTAATAGGGTTCTATAGAAATTACTCTAAAATCTTACAATCTAAAATTTAATTGAAAATGATTTCCTTTTTGTATGTTTATAATTTAGAATTGGACAGCTCTCTATTAAATTCCATAGGATGGCTCAAAAACAATAGAAAGCTTATCATTTGTCCCTAAATTCTATAGGACGTTTTCATAAGGGTTGAGAAAATAATAAATTATGAACTATATATTGCATGATGGTGAATATGAATTAAAAAGCTGAATGTTGAAAAAAAAATCAACTATCTGACCTCATGCAAGAAACTTTAAACATTTGAAGGTTTACATAGGGCCCACTCATCCAGGCCCTGATTCAGCCAGGTAGCTGCATGAGTGACCTGGTTTAAGTACCTGACTAGTCTATTGACTTCATCTGTTTAAAGTGAGGCATGTGCTTATGCGAGTAATGGGGGCTATATTTTGTGTATAGAATCTTCCAATAAAAACAATAGGTCTGAACAGAATAAAATTGCCATAATAGTAATTCTGCTGTGAGCTGTTCTATTACTTCCTCAATCCTTCCTGCCTTTATTCAGGGGGATCAGTTTAAGAGTGTGTTTAGAAAGTTGTATGCTCAGATGATTTAAGTTCTTTTGTATTATATTGTATTAACTTATGGTTTAGTTGAAGAAAGGCAGGAATTGCTCTCATATCCTGTCCAATTGGCCTTAGTTTCACCTATTTTTCCTCATTTCCTAATATTTGCTATTTTTTATACTTCCTTTCTCTCACATTTTCTTTTACCATTCCTCGACCCCTCCACTCTCTTAGAACCTAGTCCTGACAACCTTACTCAGAGAAATAGTCCTTCACTTATTGTAGTACTCAAGTAAGTCTGGCTTTTGGTTTTCATTCTGTGATGTGTCTCCCTCTTCTTCCTTCCTGTCCTCCCTCACCTTTCCGCTTTTATACTCCTTTCATGAAAATACTATCTCCAAAACTTTAGCAAGTGGAAACAGCACTGTCTGTGTATAATTTTCTCTCTAAATAAATACTGAAGACTTCTCACTTTGCCCAGAGTGAGCATCCTCTGTTTCTGCAAGTTGTCCAAATGTCTAATTTTTGCTATTTGTATGATGAAACTTCACATTTTTTGCTAATATTGTTGAATAAAGACATTTTCTGACTGTTGAAATTTTCACTTGAAGTTGGTGGAAATGACAAAATACCAATCAAAGGCTCTTTTACACGTAAATTAAATATAAGAGAGAAAAAAGTCATTGAAAGAGTATCTCATTCTTCTTTGAATGTTGTCTTCTTATGTCTCTTGTCCAAGTTTTCTATATCCTGGACGGCCTTTATGTGCTATGGCTGCTTTTCATGTGAGGGTGGAAAACATTTACTTCACTATTGTAAGTCCTTGGTTTGTTATTCTCATTGGGTGAGGGTCTGTTTTGTCCCCAGGAGGTGGGAGGTAGGGTTGCCTTTGCCACCTGTCCAGGTTTACCTAGGACCATCCCTTTTTTGAAGTAGCTGTCCCAGGAAATCTATAAGGGTGCTCAGTACAGACTGCCAGCTGTCTGGGTTTTTTGGCTGAGGATCATTCCAGATGTCCTATTTTTTATGTTTTTTTGTATCTCAGAGGTGGAAACCCTAGTGTGTCTGGAGGGTCGGGGTGGGGAATGGGGTCTTTAAGCCATCATTGCACCATCCTGATCCTGGTTTGTCTTGGGGTTAGAGAGATCCGTGGTGTAACGTAGACAGGCCTGGGGCACTATCTGAATTATGGAAGTCTCCCTGGCTGCCCTGTGGGTCCCAGTACTGTCTGCAATCTTGCCCTCTCCCATTTTTCTTACCTCCTGCATGCCCTCTATGCCAGGGTTTATGAAGAGGTCCTTAGAGGGAAGCCCTATGGTTGCCTTCTGCAATGCCTGCTTTGGGAGAATTATCCCCTGGCTGGATGTCGGGCTTTTAGGGCAGTTTATTTGGCACATAAAGGGGCTGGAATATGGGTGAGAATCTCACCTGTTAGCTTAAACTGCTCTGGCTCTGATCCAATAAAACAAATAAGGGCATATGTAGTTTAAATTACATGAGGAGTCCTGTTGAAGTCAATGATGCTACTCACGTGCTTAAAGTTAAACACATACTTAAGTGCTTTGCTGCCTTACAGCAGTCTGTCAACCAAAATTCTGAGTATGGTACTTCAACACTTGAGAAACTGGAATCTACCCTTGAAAATGGTTCCAGTTGTGTTTCATGGATTTTCTAGAACAGCTCTGAGGAAACTCATTTAAAAATCCAGTTTGTCAGTTGACACTTCAACTTCTGTTTTGCATTTATTTCTGTCAGTTTTGTAAGGACATTCCATGCCTTCTGAAGCCTAAATAAAGGTTAATAGAATAAACTAATTTCATTTGTGGGACTATGATCAGAAAGTTATCATCAATCTTGTTTTCTTCAAGCATAACTTATAAGGTCTTTTTAATCTGATCAGCTTTCTTGAACATGGTATGCTGATGACTTGCTTCAACTCATTCTTGTGGGGATATTATACCTAATGCATATGATAAAATAATCTAAGGCTGATCAACTCCTTATAATCTAATTAGTTTGGTCTTTTCATTTACTGTTCTGCCTTTAATACAGCTGTGCAAAATTCTCAATATTTGTTTAATGGAATTTTACATTTTTTTATTTTATTTTGAATAATTTTGTATCACTACAATTTTTGCTTTATTTGCAGGTCTAATGAAAAAACTACACTCACTTCAAAAACTTATGACATTTGATCTGTTTTTTCTCTAAACCTTATTTCATTGAATAAATGAATCCATTTTAGCTTAACAGACAAAAACAAAACAAATGAAAGAGAAAATACTTTGCCATAGCTTTCCATAAAAATGTTTGTTTTCACATTTAAAAAATAGAATTTCAAGTAGTTTTGTTGTCATCATAAATATGGTAGGTACTTTTTGTTATGACTTAATATGATTCAAAATTATTCTGACTCAGAGTTTATCATGACCACAGCTCAATATATTGGTATTTAACAGAGTAGGAAAGCTTTCGTCAGTGGTGACTCTAATGGAAAATCATGAATGATGCTTCTTTGGAGACTGATATTATACTTCTGATTTAAAATATTCCATTCTGTGATTAGTTTGTCTATGACATGTCAGAGTGCAAATATGTTGTGTCCCTCTGGGTTTAAGAAACTGAAAGTAGCAAAAAGATGTAATCAGCTACTGCTTCTTAATATGTACTTCCAGAGAGCCTATTACACAAATATAGACCTCAATCCTGCAAACTCCTACACATGCATTTAACTTTAAATACATGAGTAGTCCCAATGACGGTCTTTAGGATGTTTGGTCCTGTTTTTTCCATGATGGTTCCTGGGATAAGACTTTGGGTTACTTGGATTGAAAAATGGTATTTTACAGAGTGATTTCTTTTCATGGGGGCATTCTGTTGGTGACCTCTTGGCCTATCAAGAGTCTATAAAGAATGAGTGTCCAGTTGTACCTGCCTCTTTACTGGACAAGGTTCCAATACATTTTTAGTTACATATCTGCCAATTCCTGATCACTGTGCTAGAAACAGCTACCAGAAACATGATTTGTTTGATTTGTTACTCAGATTTAAAGTCAAGAAGCATGTATTTGATTAGCCATATATTTGTATCTGATGTTTGAATGACACAGCTTTGGGTGCTCATATTCTGCCTTACAGTAAACATGTTGAAGATATTTGAAAATGGTGTCGGCAAATAGAAATGTTTTTCTTTTGCCTCATGGAGCATAAGCCATCATGTTATTACCTGCTGTTTAATGCTTGCCTCCTTTTTGCCTTTACTATCATCAGTCCTACCATCAGTAATGTCAGCACAGCTCTTGAATTAGAACTTGCAAGTTAAGTTGTATTCCCTGTGCTGTCTAACTGTCTACTCTGTAACAGCAGAACCAGAATATTGCCAAGTCTTGCATAAACAATGCCTATTGCTTTTGCTTTAATTTCTTAGTAACACAGGAGTAGATTTTAAAATGTATATTAAAGTGAAGAGGACATGTTCAACCAGATTATAACAATTCTAACATACAGAGAATTGGTGACTCAAATTACTTCTTTGTATGTTAAAAATGTAATAAAGATACTGCTGGTCTGATGGTTGATAATATTAACAATGTAGAAAAAATGGGCTCTTTCCATGCTTAAGATTGTGTCAAATTTTTTTTTAGCTTTTCACATCAAAATGAAGTGTATAAATATTATTTACATTAATAATATGTTGAACTTCGTTATTATTGCAACATATTGGTTTGGTTTTTGGCGTTTACTTGAATTGCTGGAAAATTCGAATTTTCTTTCCATGGCCTCCGGAATGTTAACAATTGCATAGCAACTCCTAATCTGAGTGATAGTCAGTAAACTGAATAAGTATCCACTTCTTCATTTATTCAGATTTTATATCCTAGTTGTCTTTGCTTCTTGCAGTAATTTGTCGGAAGCTTGCAGTTAGGTTGTACATAACCTTTAATTCAGCTATTGTTAGCACTTTTGTATGCCAGTGAAGGGTTCTGAAATTTTCAGTAGGATGTGTACTCCTAATAGGGAAACTTAATTATTCCCCTAGTACTTCAGAGCTATCATTGATATCTGAGTTATATACATTTCATATCTACTGCATAACCTTCAACTCCCAGTCAACAGGGTTGTGTTATACTTCATTGGCTAGAACAAGGAGATTTTTGTATTATTATTTTTTATTTTATTATTGTTACAAGGACTTAAGAGAAATCTATTTATGCAAAACTTATTTGCGCTCTCTCTTGATTGACCATTTTATTCATGGCATTGAATCACATATAGGCAAATTAATCAGGTTACTTTTAGTTTAAATATTAAAGGGCAACCACGTACCTCTCTGCTTTTGGCAGTGGATTAGTTTTAATTCCCATGGTTGGTTTAGTAATCACTTTTTCCCTGAGAGGTAGATATTACACCAGACAGTTTTGAGACTCCCAAGTTAGAAGAGAGCTAACCAATGCAAAGGTATCTGCTGCGTTACGACATATAGTAGTTAACATCCAGTTTTGCAATACTATCCTATGAAATTTGTATTGATTATTCTGTACTGGCAAAAACTATCACGGGTGTGGGGCAGACATTCCAGAGTGTGCGTGTGTGTGTGTGTGTGTTTCTGTGTACACTATAGCTAAGTCAACATGGCAGTTTTGTATTGCATGGACTTCCTTGTCTCTTCATCTTATGGCATCTTCTTTTTTCCCATATTTAAAGGCCTGATCCAGAGGCCTTTGAAGTCAGTAGAAAGGCTTCCGTTGGTTTCAGAAAGCTCTGGATAGGCTCTTATTTCGCAAGAGCTGCTATAAAACTGCAGCATTGCCACAGCAGTTCTGTGAATAGGCCAAAAGCTGGAGTAATCGCCAAAGAAAGACAGCAAATTAATACAAAGATTTTAAAAAATAAATTTGTTTCCCCGTTTTCACCTCATGTTTAATTCTATCGTGTTTTGTTGTGGCCCACTCAAAGACATGCTGATCACTTGGACCAAGATATAGCTGTGGGAGGAAGTTTCTACTTCCTGCCTTTATATGGAGTCAAACAGGAATCAATTCTTTTATCTTAGTCAAGGACTAATTCATCATTCAGTTCAATAGAGTTCTCTGATGATGTGTGCCCCCAATCCTGCAAATACTTAAGTATGTGCTTAATTTTAAAGAGCTACTACGTACTTAAAATTAAGTATATAGGAACATGGTTTCAGGATTGGGGCCTTGCTGTGTTTCAGGACAAACTGTAGTTTCTTCATGGTGCAAAGATTATATGAACAATTTTATCCATTTTAAATAATTTTACAATAATGTGCTAGGATTTTGCAAGTAAATTACCTATTGGGCTAGCTCTGCCCTCAGATATATGTGTGCATCTCCCATTAAAGTCAGTGGGATTTGTATGTTCATATTAGAAGGCAAATATTGGCCCAGCATGTTGTTATTTTAAAAATATTCTCTGTAGCTTCATAATATACAATGGAAGAAATGGCTGGTGAGATTGAGTAAAACATCACAGCTTTGCTTCAACATTTCATCAATCTCCAAAACTGTTTCATGTGAGTATGCCAAAGAGCTAGAGAGAATGTTGCTATTTTTAGAGCAAGGCAAAAATTGCACGAAGAATGTCATAGATAAGTGCTCAAATTTTTAAGCGAATGTTCTTTGGCCGTTATTTCACCTAT